>NW_026294424.1:85030323-85147823 GCF_007827085.1 Peromyscus californicus insignis | reverse complement strand
GCATGAAATTTGGTGTAAAATAAATCTAACTTAAACCTTTCCTAGGTGTTTAGTTCCAGAAACTCCAAAATAACCTCAAAGATGACTTCAGCCAAGTGAATAGACAGAAGGGAAGTCAGAAACTCAACCAAGAATTTGCTCTTTATCACCAAGTGTTTGAGAGTGTGGGCTCCAGAGATGGGGTTCTGGGTTCTTAAAGGGGTTGAATGAGTAAAAGCTCCTAAGTAACTAACAGATACTTAACGCTATGGAATACTTACTAAACTATTTTCTTCTTAATAAATGACTATTAGTCCATTTGCTAACTACCTCAAATCTGTTTTCTCCTTTGCATCTTGAGAACTTGAACAATAAAAAATAAAACTGTCACCATGTATCTTTTTTTTTTATTATTTAATGTAACACGGCCCAACACTGCTCCCATTCAGAGTCCACTCTAAAATCTGACATTCCTACAGTGCAGTTTCTATTCTGCAGAAGCAGGTTTGGGGGGACTCCTCATGGCACCCTCTCACAGGGGCCATCCCTCATCAGAAGTCTGCAACACGGAAGTCTCTTGGCTTCTGTCAACCCTGGCCTCACTCCCTTCCATCCTTCCAGATTCCTACAGCTGTCCAACTGGCTCACTTGAAAGCTTAGCTCTGTTCTCGTCCTCGGACTACATCAACCTAGGATTTAGCACTCTAGAAATTTCCATCTTTTCCAAACAGCAACTCACTTCCTGCTCTGGCACAGAGCTCCTGTTCTGCAGGTCCAGTTGCAGATACGGGCTTTGTTCTTGGCATCCAGTGACGCTCCGAACCAGTGCACTCCGGGTTCAGTAGCGCTATCCCAGGATGAATTGCTGCCACTTCCTGGCCTGTCCCCATCACTGTCACCCCTGTGGAAGATCTCCCATGTATTTTCCTAGGTTCTAGTTATCGGCTGCCTCAGCTGTTGCACTGCAGAGTGATGCCCACATCTAGTGGGCATCACTTCATCCATGATCCTCTGTTGCCACACACTCGCTAAGAAAACAACCATGAAATCCATGACAGGGTCGGAACTAGACCAATGATTAGCTTTCTATCCTCCTTTGTCACTCGTGACCACCCCCTCCCCGCACCCGGTGTAAGATTTAATGGGAGGCTCCACAGCTTCTGTTCTGGATGCCTAGTCTAACTGCACAAAAGCTCATTAAGTTGTACAGACTTTGGATCTGGTTAATTAATTAAAAAAATCTCTGCTGTGTGATTTTTCATTTATTGCAAGTTTTTATAATAAAGTTTGTAAGATAAACAAATTTCTCAAAAAAAAAAGCAAGAGTAATGGAAATGCAACAAAAAATAAAACTGTGGTTAGGACTTAACTTGACTTAAATACTAACTCTGTTTTACAAGATAGGAAAGATGAGATTTCAATCCATTTTCAAACTTATTCTGCAATGCACTCCATCTTTTTTCCTCAAACAGCTCATGCTTTGGAAAGTGAAACTTAACTCACTCACTCATTGAAAATGAACAGAGCACAGAGGGAAATTCCAAACTCGGAGCTCACAATAAACACAAATAACCTCAATTTTGCAACAGGGGACTTCCCTTGAAGGATACTAAAGTCTTGCTGAGTCAACTCCAAAGTCATCCAATCAAGAGTCAGGGAGGGAAACTCTTGGCCGATAAATACTGCCCAGTGGCCCAGCACTTCACGAGGCATTCATCCACGGCTGACACACGACCTGAGCCAGCCAGCCAGAAGCCTCCACTCTCAGCACCATGAACCCAAGCGCTGTCCTGGTTTTCTGCCTCATCCTGCTGAGTCTGAGTGGGACTCAAGGTAAGGAACGCCCAGTCAGAAAGACAACTGAGCTCAGTTCTAAACACAGTGTAGTTTTAAGTTTGGTGTGTGCCTATAAAAGAGAGGGAAGCAGGCAGAGATTCCTTCTGCTTGCAGAATTTGTCTCATGCTGGTTGGACAGAGGAAAATTGAATAAGAGAAAGAGAATAAAGAAGGGAAGAAAGAGAGGAAAAGGGAAGGTAGGGAAAAAACTGTGAGAGGATGGAGGAGGAGGGGAGAGATGAGGAAGGAGAGAGGGGGCTACGACAGATGCCTCCTTACCTAAGCCTAATGGATAATATGATCTATGCCTGAGGGCGTGATTTCACTATTAACAAGTTGCATGCAGGTCCCTTCTTCACGATAATAACTATTTCACCATTCAGACCTATGATATGACGATGGGCTACATCTCTTCCCAGATTAAGTGATAATGTGGGGACAGGTTCTGCATATACGACCTCACCTGTATTAAGTGCCTAAAATGGAACCGTAAGCTAACCTTCCCGGCTCCACTGCTCTCTTCCTGCAGGAATCCCTCTGTCGAGAACAGTACGCTGCTCCTGCATCAAAATTGATGACCGACCAGTAAAACCGAGGGCCTTAGGAAAACTGGAAATTATTCCTGCAAGCCAATCCTGTCCACGAATCGAGATCATGTGAGTAAAGCCTCACCTGCTGCTCACTTCCCTCATGTAGTCACATGTTAGATATGGGACGCTAATCAGGAGAGATCCGCAAAGGGTTTGCGTGACCCTACAACTAGGGAGAGAATGGAAGGTGAACTCTGATCTGGGCCTGCATGGCCCTTCTGTTGTTGGCCTGCTGTTAATCTGTCTCACCGCTTACTTCCAGTGTCACAATGAAGAAAACTGAAGAGAAGAGATGTCTGAATCCAGAATCTGAGGCCGTCAAGAGTTTGTTGAAACTGATTAGCAAAAACAGGTAGGTTGGCTGTGGCTCTTTCAGGAAATGGCAGTCTTAGGAAGTAACATATGCGCTGGGCTTTGCTGTGGGATCTTTGCCTTAAACCCCTGTCGCCACCATGTCCCATTCTGCCTCCATTTATACAGACACTGAGGTGCCACCTCGGCCATAAATACCTAATGTCTAGAGGTGACAGGTAATGATTTTAACCTGTGAGCAGTTCTAACTGTCCGGGTAAAGCTGTCCAATTTTCCCCATTTCCTCACTAAAAACAACAGCCATTGTGACCCATAGTGACTGGGTAGCAGAGGGGAGTGCACTGAGCCTTATTCCCAAGGGTCTTTGGGTTCCCAGACTGAAGCCAGAGTCTCTTCCACTCAATACACTGTCTTCTTCCTACAGGTCTAAACGAGCCCCTTAACCAGACAGCAGCTGATCACCGCAGGGCTGTGACCAACAGGCGGCGGCAGAGAGCCTCTCTCTCCATCCCTTCCCTTTCCATGGTGTATGGCTAGCCTTAATTGTCCCTGGTTCTCCTGAAAGGTGACCAACCATGGTCACATCTGCTGCTATTCCTGGTGATGTCAGGCCACTATTCCTGAAGGACGATGGACAGTTCATCATCCTGAGACAATAGTAACTCCAGTGATAAGAGTTCCCAGCTCCACTAAGAGCTGGTCCTGAGTTCTCAAACAGCTGCACTAGCTCTCCTGGCCCTGTACTGTAAGCTATGCTGAGGTGCTACACCCCCAGCCTTGTGCCAAGTCCTGCCTGCTCCCCACACACTCCTCATCTTCCTATCTTAGGTGTATTAGGAGATCTCTTCAGTTCTGAGTTACCTGGGTTCATTTATTTCAAATACAGTCAAAGTAAGACTACCACCTGCCTGCTTCTAAGAACAAACTTTACTTCACGGTGTACTGCCCCATCTTCCCAAGGGAACTTCATAACTCAGAATACTTACAGGAAGCTAAAAACATATGGAAATGTGTGTATAAATATTATTTAATGAACAACTGTACAAAGTAGAATTCCTAGATGTATGTTTTTTTGTACGACTTTTATTGTATACAGTAGAACTTGTGCAATTAAGTATGTATCAGTGAACAATTGAGAAGTTTATATAGACAAGTGCTTCTGAATGTTACATAACACAAAAGTGTTGGATGGTTTTCAAAGTAAAAATAATGTACTGTACTGAAAATATTAAGAGACCAAAAAAGGTAATAAAGTAATAACTGATATGAAATGCCCTATGGGTCATGTGACTGAGAATTGTTTCAGAGGTTTAGAGACTCCATGGCTTGCACAGGAAGTTGGGGTGGGGTGGGTAGAGGACAAATGAATCAGGAAAATTACCACACTCCTCCTAAGTTTAGCCTCCTGAAGGCCCAACAAACAAGATTCCTATATGACTGGCAAGGCATGAGAGAATGGTATGGGCATGGACCCTGTCCTGGTGAGTTTTTATTGTCAGCTCCACACAACTGAGTCATCTGGGAAGAAGGGGTCTCAGTTGAGGGGATGTGCAGATCAGACTGGCCTGTGGCCATGTCCGAGGGCGGTGTCTTGACTGACGCTTGATGTGGGAGGGCTCAGCCCACTCAGGGCGGTGTCACCCTGAGCAGGTGGTCCTGGGTTGCATAAGAAAGCTCGCTGAACATGAGCCAGAGGAAGCAAGCCAGAGTGCAAGCCAATAAGCAGCCTCCTCCGCGGCTTCTGCTCCAGCATCCTGCCCTGGCTTCCCTTGGTGATATAGACTGGTGCCTGGAAACAGGAACCTAAGTAAACCCTCTCCTCCCTGAAGCTGCTTCTGGTATTTACCACAGCAACAGAGAGGGAGCTGGAGCAGACTCCTAGATCCAAGACATCTTCGCCAGAATACTGCACAGGAAAGCCCGGAAGTAATCACTTCTCTCCTAGTCCTGTGTCTTCACCTCCACTTTCTAGACTTGGTTAATTACACCATCATCCACTCAGTTCCCCAAATGAGCAACCCACATTACCACTTCTTCCTCACCTCCTCTGTCCAGTTAGTGACTGAGAATAGGCCTGCAACACAATTAGCTGATACATTATTAGTCTCTGAAATGTATGAAGAATCCTCATGTAAAAACAAGAAAATAAATTTTAAAAACTTTAATAATTAAAAAAATGGCCCATAGTACTTTGTGCTTTTACTCCCCATGCTGGTGAGGTGGAGACACAAATCTCAGCCAGTGTAGCCTACTGCTACATGCACAAACACACACACACACACACACACACACACACACACACACACACACACACATACACACATACAGTACAACTGGAAATAATCTCACATGCCAATTTTGCATAATAAATACAAATAATAGAAGACTGGGGAACAGATACATGTACATATTATTTAGGGTTATTACAAAATTAGCTTTCTCTTTCTGGCAAGCAACCAAATGTTACAGAAAACATTGAATATTCTTATCATCTATCTTTTAATTTCAAAGAAGGAAAAACCAAAAACATTTATGTTACGAGACACGGTTTCACTGTGTTGTCCACGAGGGCCCTGAACTCTGGGGTTCGAGCACTCACCCTGCCTCAGCCTCCTCAGCAGCTGAGGCTGCAGGTGCATGCCACCTCACACAGAACCAGAAAATAAAGTCACTTAAGACATAATAAGAGCATTATTGTACTACTGATACTAGAGACAACCCAAATGCCCAGCGTTGAGAACCAACAGTCTAGACATATGAAGAACTATTTAAAAACACATCATCTACGTAGAGGCAAAGGAAATACTTATAGAAGGTAAAATTAATGGGTGACAAAGTGACAAAATTAGTGACAAAGACTTATACATGGATAGGGGTGTGATGTGTGTGTGTGTGTGTGTGTGTGTGTGTGTGTGTGTGCGTGTGTGCGTGTGTGTGTGCACGTGTGCGTGTGTGTGTGTGCGTGTGTGCGTGTGTGCGTGTGCGTGTGTGTGTGTGTGCTCGCTTCATAAACCTCTGGGACATGCTCCCTTGACTAGAATCCTTCATTTCGTCTTTAGAGACTCTAACCCTTCACCCTTCAGCGCCTGCTACGTTTTTAGACTCACTCCTCCCAATTCCACCCCACTGTCTTCTACCCTTGCACAGCACCTGAAGCTTCTGAACGCCTCCTCACGCCTCCTCACGCCTCCTCACGCCTCCTCACGCCTCCTCACGCCTCCTGTCCTGCCCTACACTTTGGAACCCCAGGTTTCCCCTCCGGCTCTAATTCCAACAGCTGTTTGAAGCTTTTCACGACAGATGGAGATTTCTCTGCCCAGTCAATGTGTGTTGTCCTTTTATGGGACATTTCTCTCCTATAGTCATTATTTGTTTAATGTGGATTGGCCCCAAATAAATTACAAGCTCTCTGAGGGCAAACATATTTGTGTCCTTAGAATCTAGAATCATAATAAAAGTTTGATGAATGAACTGGAGTGAAGGATAAAAAGGGTCAATGAAGCGTTCGTGAACGTGGAATTTTCCAGCATGGAAACACACACCTGTAATCCCAGAACTCAGAAGGTGAGTCTCAGGAGGTCAAGGTCATCCTCAGTTACGTGAAAAAAAAATTAAGTCAGGCTGGCTACATGAGACCCTGCCTCAAAAAAAAAAAAAAATTAATAAAATGGATTTTTTCCCTCCGTGGTTTTTGTTTGGTTTGTTTCTCTAGATTTACATAGTTTTGTGTGTATTGGTGTTTTGTGGGCAGGTATGTCTGTGTACCACATGCATGTCATGCTGTGGAGGCCAGAAGGGTGACAGATCCTCCGGAACTGGAGTTACAGCCAATGATTAGCTGTCATATGGGTGCTGGGAACCAAACCTACATCTTCAGCAAGAGCAGCTAATGCTCCTAAAACTCCTGAGCCCCAGCCCTTGCAGAGTTATTTTTCAAACTTGTGAGTGAATCGCTTAAAATAAGTCTGAATATTTAAAACAGAAAACCCGTCCTCCCTTTTCAGGATGATTTTCTTTGGTCTTGGAAGCAGCTTTTTTGTGACTATTACTACTGTGTGTCATCAGATTGCAGACTGGGTCGCCAAAAGTCCCAGGACCAAACAACTGTGCTGCCTGTCGCCAACCTTGGATCACATCTGCCCTGGAAAAGATGTCGGACGGTATCTCTCAGCACCATCTAGTCACAAATCTAACAGCCCTGGGGGGGGGGGGGGGGGGGGGGGGGGCGGGGCTTTTTATTAGACATAAACCACGAAGCCAAGACAATAAGCTTAATGAAGGAAGAATTTATTCCTTTTTGTTAGGGACCTGAAATAAATACACAAAAGTAGGATTTGCTAAAGAAAAAGTTTTTCAATTTTTTTTTTTTTCTTTTTTTAAGGAATGACTCCCTGACTGAGGGAAACGAATTCAGAATGCTAACTCACAGCTTGAGACTTTCGAGAAACACCCCGTTTTAAAGTTAGGCTCCTTAAATAGTAGCAGCGACTGGTGGAAAGTGGGGAAGTCCACACAGTGAGAAATTAAAACAGGCATGTGAGTTTCAATTTGAGAGAAACTTCCCCTCCGACAAGCAAAAGGAAGCCTCTGGTCTTTACTAAGACACCGTTAACCTCTTTAACCGGGTCTGCACGACTCCACAACGAAACAGGTGGCAGGCGAGGCCAGACACCCACAGAGGGCCTGGCTCCTGGGGGTTACATCACCACTGAGTTCCTCAGGGACACTGACTTGGAAAAAAAGAAGTGAGGTTTTTTTCTGTTGTTGTTGTTGTCCAAAGAGGGAATTAAGAACTGTCTGTTGATTGCAACAGTCCTGATAATCCTTGGCTTTCTTCCCAGGCCTATGAGAAACTCCAGCAACATCCTGTCTTACTTAGCAAGTTTCTATTTCTCCTAAAAAGCTGTAAGTCTCTGTGGGATTCTCTCGCCTCCGTCCCTCCAGTCTGCACCGCACTCCTCTGGAAGGAAGCTGGCATGCATTGTGTCAAACATGGAGGCTGGAAAGCAAACGTCTTAAGAGCCTGAACCCAAATGGTCTATCTTCACACCTAAGGGCCCAAGGCTGATCTGAGAAGCTTTGCCCTGGAAGGACATTCCCGCTGCTCAGGAAGCCTCCTTTTAGCTGTTAGTGAGGAAGGAGCCCCTGCAAGGCAGCAGCGAGCCCGGGCTCTGGAGCTCCCTGCCTTTGGGGATGCAAGGGATGTGAGCATCTGCGGATACGGGCATCTGCGGATGCGGGCATCTGGGGATGCGAGCATCTGGGTCTCAGGGGCTCTGGCCGACCTCAACACCAGCTCCTGTCCAATGAGCCTTCCTCAGGGTCACCTCAGCCACCCTCACCTCACCCCCTAGGGATTTTCCCGAGCCCTGTGGCCTCCATGCATGAGCTGGGCTTCTGCAGCCGTCGCTCCCTCCCACCCTCACCAAGGCTCCTGAGAAAGCCACACGCTCCCACCCCGCTTCCTGGGGACAAATGGCCTCCTCAGGTCCAGGAGGCCGAGGGACCGTGGGGACGAAGGGGAGAGCCCCAGGGCACACGCTACCTTTCCTCCCTAAAGTGCTTCTTTCCTTCAGCAGATGAGTGCAGGCAGCCCCAGCAGCGGCAGGCAGCATAGAGTGAGCGTTGGGCACTCCGGGTGGAGGAAAGTTCTGGAAGCAAACTGGCTGGGCATGCGCACTGTGCACAGCCCTACTCGAAGAGGTCACAGAATCTGTGGCTCAAGATTTCAATCCTTGGCTGATGCCAGATCTTGCCCAAATGGGCTCTGGCCCCTGTTTGTCACTTGTGAGCATTTTTACTGAGTACCGTTACTAGGCTTCGAGAACACTCTTCCAGGAGAGGTGCTGGGTTATCATGTTCACATGTGGGTCTTTACAAACCCCCCTCCTAATAGGAGGAGAGAGTAGAGTGTCCCGGATAAGCTGACATTGCTTCCTACATCAGTTCGATGAGGACAGGCCATGAGGCGCCATGAGGACTGACTGCTGGTGGAGCTAAGTGACGTCTTCCCAAAGTCAGGATGCTGAATAAGGTACAATTACCGTGCTGCAGGGTAAAGCATGCAGAGTCCTCACATTGCAGACACGAGTGGGGAGTCAGGACATGAGAAAGAAAGAGTGATGCAATCAGTCTGGGAAATAAAACTAGACAGCTCATACAGAGACTGCTTTCCTCCTTATTCTAAGAAGTCTCCATCAGCTCTGCTAGAAAGGACAGCCGCGGGCTCCCGTGGAGCTTGTGTTGGGGAGTGGGTTCTTTCTACACACGCTTCGACCATTTCATACATGCATGTGTGAATGGTAGGCATTTGCACCGCCCAGTGCCCTCTCTCATCCTCACGCTTGCCTGAAACCATTCTTCTTCCCAGAAATGCCCCTCCTGCTTTCAACTCTAGTTTTCTTTTTTGACTCATAAACATTGAGGGTGGGGCCTCGTGAGCCCCGCCCCATAGGCATGATGAAATGATTACTGTTGTTCTGCATGTCCCGAGCAGGTAAACACAGTTGCAGTGAGTTCGTGAGTGCAATGGGATGTCCAGTCCAGAAAACTCTCTCTCAGTCCCCCTCCCCAGCTTCTGGCTCTTACACTCTTTTAGGCTCCTCCTCTGGGATATTCCCTGAACCTGGGGGCAGAGGCGACACAGATGTCCTGTTTAGGATCAGAACACTCTACAGTCATTAATTCTCCACCCTTTGACCAGTTACAAGCCTCTGTTAGACGGCTACCCACTGGCAGGATATTCTTGTTATTAATCTTTAACACCCACTTGTGAAGCTGGCTGTTGCTTTCTTGGGAGAGATCCAAGGCTGGCAGAGGTCATCTACACTCAACAACCACCAAGTAGTAAAACTGGTACCTGAATCCAGGTCCACCCTAACCACGGTCACAGTCATTACCAGGAGTAAACATAACCAAGAAATAAATTTGTCCAAAGTCACCACAAGTTTTGTTTTTCCAAATGATTTCTGTAATATTTTATTTAGTTATTACTAATCCACATAGAAACTAGTAAAAATTGGGCATCATGTAACATAAAATGTGAATATAAATTATCTCCTTCTCCTAAAACATGCATTCTTTAGGGAAAAGGGGAAGAATAATTGCTCCAAGGACAACCATCAGTCTGGGAAGGCTAAAAAAATTCTTAGACTTTAGTGGGGCACAGGATGCAGATCTACAATCCCAATACTCAGAAGGCTGAGGCAGGAGAATGGCAAGTTCAAAGCCAACCTGGGGTACATAGTGAGACATTATCTCAACAACAACAAAAAATATGTATTACAATGATCAGTGCTCAATCAAAATTTAAAATCCATTTCTTAGTATAGTATATATATTTCCATTTCTCTCTTTAAGGAGAAATTTACTTTTGATTTTTGGTCCATTTATTTTCAAATTTTAGTTGTTATATATGCTTTTCCATAGGGAAATGGAGTACCTAATTAAAAAGTCGGTAAACATTGTTTAGATGACTTTTATTTTGATTCAAGGATTATGTTGTTTTTATCTTACCAAGATTGATGTATACCTTGGGTTGTGGCCTGTACAACTAAAAACGCTCCAGAACTGCCTACAATTCCATCAAACCAGCTGGTCTAGGGAGAAGATGGATAGAGAGAGGGGAGTGAGGGACATGTGAGAGAGAGGAGGAAAAGTAATTTATGTGCTATTGTTCATTTTGTCCAATGGTATTTTTCTAGGATAAGTTTAAAAGGAAGCTACATGAACTAGTTCACTGAAACCCTGGTCCAGACCCTCTAGAGGAGGTAGAGAAAGAATTGAAAGTGCAGATTCAGTCTACGCGGGGACAAAGTCTAGATGTGTACATACTCACCTACAGCCCAGCAGCATCTCTTAGCTGTCATCTTTCCCTATTAACGAGTGCACTCAAGGAGCGTGTGAAGTAGAGCCAAAAAATCTCTAATACTTTTGCCAGTCCTATCTTAATTAACTATTATGTGAAGTAGAGAAAAAAAATCCAATACCTCCTGCCAGTCTTCTCCAGCGTTTGGTCGGAGCATTGCCGTATTTTCATTATATTCTAATGACATCCTTTTCTGGACGTGACGTGTCAAAGGACTATATATAGCACCAGCACTTTATGAGCTTTTGTTTTTATTTGTTCCTTTTTCTCAAATCCTGTTTTGAAAGGGTAATTTTTGGCTTTGTTCCTTTGTCCTGTTTTTTTTCTTTCCTCTCGTCCTGTCCCAGAAAATAATATTCTCTGAGAACGCTTCATATCATTTTTCTCATTGTCATACTAACTCTGATTTTAGTTTCAATAGCTATAAGAATCTTGAACAGCCAGAACGTTTTAATAGCTACTTTATCTTTAAAATTATTTGCGTTGACTGCTGTTGAATATATGTAGCCTCCTTAAACTCCTTAGAAAATACTCATTAACACGTGTTTTCATTTAATAGTCATACTATCAGTGTTACAGACATTTGTGAAATATTTGGAGAAGGTAGCAAGGAATGGAGCAGCTGTGGCTTATGCAACTAATCTAACAATGGAAAGAATAGTAAACTGTGAGGCAACAATGAGGCAAAGTGGATTTACCACAAGCAAAAAATAATCTAGTCCCTCAACAAACTAAGATGCTTTAAGTTGTCTGGAAAGTGTGAGAAAAGACTAATGTAGTCATACAATGTACAGATACAGGTACATGACAATACAAATACAAAAGGATCACTTTCCTGAACTTTAGTATTTCTCATGTGGGAGGCACACCTCCAACCTTCATTGTATGGCATTAATATATTCATCGTATAATCCATTCCTCATCCAGGTGGCCACTCTGGCTGTGTTCAAAGTGAGTACTAGTGGTTTCGCATCCCTTTCTAATAAACTACCCATTTATACGAAATGGAAGTAAAGCATGCAGAAATTCCCTGGGATCTGAGAGTAGGGTTTTCCCCAGGACAATTGAGTTTGTGGTTAATTTAGTTCTTCTAGGTCAGCTGAGGAGACCAGCCAATCAGAGACGAGAAGGGAAAGGGATTTCCTAAATAAATGTGATTCCCAAGAGCATGTTCTCTAAAGACGTTCTCCGACTTGAATCCAACACAGTGACTCAAAAGAGACCTGCTCTGCCATGCAGTCAACTGTTCTTTTCCTTTTGGGCATCCTCTTCCTGGATCAATGTGGAGTTCAAGGTGAGGAGTTTTGCATTGTATTAAGTCAGTAAATTCTGAGACATGCAACACTATAAAAAGCCTTCTTGGTTCAGCAGATAAAGTTGAATGTTTTGCATGCAATAAAAAGTAATATTGCTCACTCATCAAAGCATTTGGATGCTGGGACCAATTATCCAAAGGTCATAATTTGTACCTGCCAAGTCAAATATGCCTTCTTAGTGTAGGTATTGGGAGTTTCCAATGAGGGTTCAAAACATATTCGAACATTTAATGTTTCCAGATGTGAAGGAATTTCTGGGTGCTTTATTTCCATTTCACACGAGTCTGTCATTTATCATGTGAGATATGAAATCTGCAACACTGGCAACCAGTAGTGAGATAGGAGACCATTTTCTGAATCGTCTCCTGCATATTCTGCATCTGATACTGCACATTGATAAGCATGTCTGTGGTTAACCAACCGAGAATTCAGAAATCAGAGACGTTGCTTCTGACTTTTTTAAAAATTCATGACTTTGTTTATCTTGGACAAATAACCTTCCCAGAATGTAGTTTCCACATCTTTAAAGAAGTTTTGTGGTTAAGTTATGATAGTAAAACCTAGGTAGATAGATGCTGAGTCTATGTAAGTATTAAGGGACGAAGACAATATGTTTAAAATGATTTTTCAGAACAGTGGGGATGAGAAAGGATAAGGATTGAAGTGGTAATTGGTTATTGTAAGTAGAGCTTTCTGTCCATACCTACATCAATTCCATGCCCCTGAAATTAGGTAATAAACGGGTTGAGGAACCAGTCCTTATAGTACAGACAAGTGTGTGTGTGTGTGTGTGTGTGTGTGTGTGTGTGTGTGTAAGGTAGTTAAGAACTCTGAGTGGATTCAGAGTGACCTCAACTGAAATTCTTCCCCTGCTCCCTTTGACTAAAGGACTTTGTCCTTAACCCTGGCTCCCTCATTTATAGGGTGGAAATAATGCCTACCGTGAAACTCTGCAGTGATGATTTACACACACTGGCTCACAGCAATGATGACTAAGTCAAATGCATCATTCTAATCGACCATGCAAAGTGAGACCTTGGCCTAAACATGTGTATTCCCTTTCCTACAGGAACCCTCGTAATAAGAAATCAACGTTGCTCCTGCATCAACACTCGGCGAGGCACGATCCACCACAGATCCTTAGTAGACCTCAAGCAATTTGCCCCAAGCCCTAATTGCAACAAGACTGAAATCATGTAAGTGAAAGCTTCCAACATACACATTCCACCTTGAACTTGTGGCAGTCTCACCCTTAGACTAACTGCTCCCACAGGCTGTTGTTTCCTCTATAAATCTGTCTGCTCTGCCTTTTTTCTTCTCCCCAAATAAGAAATTTCTGATGAAGACTGAAAATGAAAGATGACATACCATTTAAATAACAAAGTGTTTCTAAGACAAACTTACCTTTTTAAGGTCATTTAGGATTCTAATTCAGAAAACACATATTTAAATAATGTCAAAAAGTGGCTCCTATGAATCTGATCAAACTATATTGAATGGAATTCTTAATGAAATAATAAAAACACAATTTTTAAAAGATAAAAGGAAATACAATTGGGATTTAAAAAGGCAGCAGCGGCGCGGGGGGCGGGGGGCGGCTCCATTGTGGGGTTAGGGAGAAACCTGGTGCTAGGGAAATTCCCAGGAATCCATAAGGATGGCCCCAGCTAAGACTCCTAGCAATAGTGGAGAGGGTGCCTGAACTGGCCTTGCCCTGTAATCAGATTAGTGACTACCCTAATTGTCATCATAGACCCTACATCCAGGAACTGATGGAAGCAGATGCAGAGATCCACAGCCAGCTTAGCACTGAGCCAAGCTCCTGGAGTCCAGTCGAAGAGAGGGAGGAGGGATCATATGAGCAAGAGGGGTCAAAATCATGATGGAGAAAATCAAAGAGACAGCTGACCCGAGCTAGTGGGAGCTCAGGGACTGTAGACTGACAGCTGGGGAACCTGCATGGGACCGGACTAGGCCCTCTGAATGTGGGTGGCAGTTGTGTGGCTTGATCTGTTTGTGCGGCCCCTGGCAGTGGGACCAGGATTTATTCCTGGTGCATGAACTGGCTTTTTGGAGCCCATTTCCTAGAGTGGGACACCTTGCTCAGCCCTGATGCAGTGGGGAGGGGCTTGGCAGTGGGGAGGAGCTTGGTCCTGCCTCCACTTGGGATGGCAGACTTTGTTGACTCCCCAAGGGGAGGTCTTACCCTCTCTGAGGAGTGGATGGGGAGTGGGGTGGGAGGAGGTGGGGAGGGAGCGGGAGAAAGGGAGGGAAGGGGGACCTGTGATTAGTATGTAAAATGAAAAAATTTTTTAAATTAAAAAAGAAATGGGCTCCTAGATGCCTAAATGTTTAAAGCAGATTGCTGAAAGGAAGAAAACAATCATAATCTGCTCTCCTAACCCCTCATCATGCCGTCTTTTAAAGCACCTTCACTTCTTTCTCATGTGTGTTCCTATTTATATGTAACACATACATATATACATGCATACAAAAGTCAAGTCAGTGAAGTTACACATTATATTCAGTCCTTTCCTCTTATCTGTCAATTCAAGTTCCTAAGTTTCGTTTCCTGAAGTCAACCATGGTCCACAATATTGAATGGAATATGCTGGAAACAAATGGTTCCTAAGTTTTAGTAATTTCATTATGGTTGTCATTGTTTTATTTTGATATTATTTATTGTTAATATCCTACTTTAGTTTATGCATTAGAGTTTATCTTAAGTTACGTAGGCACCATCTGAGAGTGTAGGAATCTGGACATCTTCCCTGTGGATAAGGAGAAATTCCCATTTGTAGTTTGCTTTAACACAATAATAATGGACAGATTCTCACATCAATTAAATTTCTCTAAAAATGCCATACTTGTTAGGATTTGGGGGGAGGGCTAGGGATTGAACCCAGGACTTTGCGTGGGCTATGCATATGCTCCCCACTGGACACTACTCCTGAGTCCTAAGAATAACTTTTAAACTTTTTGAGGGGTCACTGGAGAGATGGCTGAGAGGTTAATTGCACTTGTTGCTTTGTTTGTTTGTTCGTTGTTTTTGTTTTTTGAGAGTCCTGGCTGTCCTGGAACTCACTCTGTAGACCAGGCTGGCCTCAAACTCAGAGATCTGCCTACCTCTGCCTCCCACCTAGGATTAAAGGTGTGTGCCACCGACACCACCCGGCTGCACTTGTTGCTCTTGCAGAGGACCCGAGTTCAGTTTATATCACCCATGTTGGGCGAGTCACAGCCATCTGTAACTCCACACTCAGGAGATGCTATACCTTCCTCTGGACCCAGTGGGCACCCGCATGCAAGTACACAGAGACACACATAAATTAAAAGTAAAATAAATTCTAATTCATTATTCTGCATGTCCAAGTGCACATGCCACAGCATGTATGCCGAGGGTTAGGACAACTTAGTGAAGTCCGTTTTTTCCTCTGTCCTTATTTGGGGTTCCGGGAGTTGAACTCAGCTCTCCAGGCCTATGAGACAAGTGTGCTTACCAGCTGAGCCAACTCACTGGCCCTAATAAAGACTTTTAGTGGCTAAACTGTTTTCCTTCATATTGATATGCCATGATTTGTATAGCCAATGGCCATTGCTAGAAATGTAGGTTATGCCAAAAATTGTACTATGGGAACACTATTACTATTACAGTATTGTCTTTAAGTCTTTCCTAGTAATACTTGTCTAGAGGTTAGAATTTTTTGTTTTGTTTTGTTTTGAGACAGAGTCTTCTTATGTAGCCAAGAATGGCCTCGACCTTCTGATTCTCTCTCTACCTGAGTGCTAAGGCATAAGCCGCCATTCCCAGTTTCTTGGAAGTTAGAATTACGAAGTGAAAGGCTATGTATATATAAGACCTTTGACACCCAAATCAAGGGAGTCTCTATGGAGCAGCTATTCTTAGTCTCAAGCTGTCCAGAGAAATGAATATTAAAACATGAGATTTCTCCTGAAAGGTCTGCTACAATTTCTGAAATCCACCTGTTAATCTTAGGAAAACATTTTACTGCATTTTAAGTGGTTCCATTGGAAAAGTCAGTAAAGCCCATGTTTTCCCCCACTACTTCTGCTAAGAATTTTTAAGTTATATTGAGGAGGAGACAGCTCACTGGTGGTTCTTTGGCAGCGCTACACTGAAGAACGGAGTTCAAACCTGTCTGAACCCAGATTCCGCAAACGTGAAGAAGCTGATGAAAGAATGGGAGAAGCAGGTGGGTGACGGGAGGGACCCGAGTTCCTTCAGAGACTCTGGGAGTCTCGGGATATGCGCATATCCATTAAGGATACGTTTTCCATCTGTTTGAATCGTATCACGGAGTAAGACACTAAGGATTAAAAAAGAACAAGCTATCACCCCTTCCCTGGATTGCATGTTATCACTAGCCATGTCTAAAAATCAACAGACTTTGTGGGAGACATATAGAATAGTGTATACACAAGAATCTTGAGAATTATGAAGGAAAGAGTAATTGGCCTGGCCGGGAGGCAGAATAGAAAGTATTAAGGTAGACGTCTTTGTATCAAGTGACCTTTGATTTGGATCCTGAAGGAGAAGGCATTTACCAGGAAGTTAATTCAGTACAATCTGGACCTTAGTGGCTTCATGAGGAAGCGGCTGTGTTCAGTGAGGCTGAAGTAATGCAGCTGGAATTTAAGTGTCGAGAACAAAGGGATGGACATGGGAGGGAAGCCAGGACAAAGTGGAAAGAACCCTGTGTGGTGTGCTAAGGAGCCGGGTTTGAGAAGGGCCGTGGAGGAGGCAGAGGGGAGCTTGAGCCCCCCGAGTCTGACTCCTGGGTCTGCCACAGACCAGCTGGTAAGCTTTAGGCAACCCTCTCTCCCAGGCTTGTCCACTCTCAGGGCGTCTCAGCCTTCCCAACGCTGCTGCCACCTTTTAATACAGTTCCTCGTGTTGTGCTGACCCCCAACCATGAAATTGTTTCGTTGCTACTTCATAACTGTAATTTTGCCACAGTTATGAATCGCAATGTAAATATCTGATAAGCAGAATATCCGATATGCAACCCCCAGAGGGGTCTCGACCCACAGGTTGAGAACCACTGGCTTATATGAAAGGCGGAAGGTTCCAGTAGCAGCCCCAGAGGGCTGTGTTTGGCACAGGTGGGGGATGAAGGAGGATGAGGTGAAGACAGCAAGATGCCAGGAAAGTAGACAAACAAGAGCAAAGAGGGAGTCGTGGTCGCTTCTCTGACATGTGGAGAACTGATAAGGAGACCAGCGCCTCTGAGAGCAGTGACTTCAGGTGGTTCTGAGGACGAGGAACGACGGTGGTCCTGGGGAGTTCGACCATCGGGAGGGAAAATCACAAGATTTGAAAGCATTGCCCCTTTCTCACTTCCTGCAGGTCAGCCAAAAGAAAAAGCAAAAGAAGGGGAAGAAAACCCAGAAGAACAAGAAACCCAGAAAAGCTAAAAAACCCCAAGGCCCTCGTTCAAAGAAGACTCCTTAAGAGACCACTTTACCAACAAGCGCTCTGCGCTGAAATGGTTTTTTAGATCACACTGAAATGCCTTCAGTGGGGAGCGGGCGTTAATACATAAGCTCATTAACTTGGCTAGAAAATATAAAGCATGATTTTGAATGTATAACCAATGCTAGAAAGTTAATCGTAAAATCCAAATAGTAAGGATTGCTAGGGGCAAAAACTGTCTTTGTGCTAATCAGCCAACAAAATTTCATCGAGCTCTTGAGCACCGTCACGATAATATCAACTCTGGGCAAGTGTCCACACATACTCATCCCATGTGCAACAGCTCTCTGGGCTTCTAGCCACACATTGCAGCATCCAGAGGGTTCTGAGACCCCTGTCACCAAGCCTCAGCCTGTCTGTATGCTGGTGAGCAACACCTCACCCAGCTGGCCATCAGCAGTGGCACTCGGGTCAGCCTACAGGCCCGAACGCCGCAGTATGTCTCAGAGATCCATGCTAATGGTTTTTGGCTTTCACGGTCAAGGTCACTAGACTTGGCTTTCGGAACCTCCCACGTAGCTTTTGAGACCATGTGATCTCATTGTTGACTTGAACCTGTCTTCAAGGCTCATTTCAAGTTTTGCTTCTTAAATAAAACCCTTGTAGAGGGCTCCGGGCAGAGCTTCTTGGTAGAGCGTTTGCCTTATAGACAAGGGCCTAGAGTTGATCACTAACAGTGCAAAAACTTAAGCAGTTAAAAAAAGATTGTTCTGGCTCCTCAAAGTCTCTTAAGTCTCCTTTCTCACTGGTTGCTCAGTGCCTCGTGAGTACACACTTCATTGTTATCTAATTACTCTGTGTGTGTGTGTGTGTGTGTGTGTGTGTGTGTGTGTGTGTGTGTGTTTTCTCTTTCCAATGAGATTTTTTTTTAAGTCAGGGGCCATGGGTTATTCCCCTAAATCTTCCACAGTGCCTAAAACTTGGTTTTGAATAATTTCCCAATTGTGTGTGTTAGAGGTAGAAAGGCTGGTAGACACCAGGCATTGGCCAATCCCTGGCTACTCCATATTGCACAACTCTAACCCTTGGTCTCCTTGCTTGCTTATGGTTTTTTTTTTTTCGAGACAGTTTTTCATCTGGCTATCTTAGAACTCACTATGTAGACAAGGCTGGCCTTGAACTCACATATATCTGCCTTCTTTTGCCTCCTAAAGGCTGGGATTAAAGGTGTGTACTACTATACCTCCTCTTCTTTCTCTGTCTGTCTGTCTGTCTGTCTCTCTCTCTGTCTCTCCTCTCTCTCTTTATCTAGCTTTCTTATTATCTTCAGGCATCTTCAATACACAAGCCAGGGTGAAAGGATACTAACATCTTTAACAAATAGGAGTCACATGTTTAAGACATTGGTGGATACTAACATCTTTAACAAATAGGAGTCACATGTTTAAGACATTGGTGGATATTCCCGGACTGTTCACAGAATATACAGCACATAAGCATACAGCAAAGAGAGGTGTAGCTGCTCACTACAGAGAGGCTTTACTGATGGGCAAGCGCCAGAACTTTCCCCACTCAAATGTTCCTCTAGTATCATTCCCGATTGGCTCCAGCTTCCTCTGAGTCAACAGGACAGCTGTCAACTCCTTTAATAAGCTCATCTTGGGCAAATATGAATTTCATTATCATTTCAGAATTCCCAGAATATAATTCCCAATTATCATATCAATTGCCATCTCAGAAAAGGAACGGTGAGATACTGAGGGAGGGGCTGGAGAGGTGGTCTGCACTTGTAGAGGACCGGAGTTCCATTCCCAGCAACCACATTGGGAGGCTCTCAGCCACCTAGAACTCCTCTCCAGGGGCTCCAGTTCTCTCTTCCGGCCTTTGCAAGCAGTGCACAGATGTGCACGAGCCCACGCTCAGACATGACACACACATAATTTGAAATCAAAATAAAATCTTTCTTTTTTTTTTTTACAGAAATATTTTTTAAAGAAATCAGGAGCTACAGGAAATGATAAATTCTGTTGGTGAAGGTGTGGAGGGGGCCAAGTTAGCCTCTGTGAGGAATGGAAACTGCCTTAGAGAGGAGGTCCAGTGAGCTAAGGAGGAAAGAATGTCCCTGGCTAGAAACTCAGCCTCCACGCGCGGACTTCCCCAAATCCCATCCTTCTTCATGCTGCAGGGGGTTTTGAGTGCTGTTGGTGGGACTCCCAGCCAAACACCATGATATAGTCATGAAGTTGTCCAGCTCCCTCCAGGTAACTTACTCTTGTGGTGATAGATTATGTAACCTAATAAAATGTGCCTGAAAATCAGAGGGACAACGAAATAAGCCACTGCCACATCTCATCCCACTAACTCCATGAATCCTCTCACTGAATGTCTGAGTCCTCTGCTGAAAGTGTCTCCAGTCGAAAAGCTTCTCGTTTCTGTCTCCTCACACCATCTATACCTTTTCCCACCCAGCTATATCACTTCCTTCTTAGTGCTGGAATTAAATGCCTGTGTGCCTCCCAAGTACTGTGTGCCACCACTGCCTGGCTCTGTTTCTCTCCTAGACTGAGTCAATCTCATGTAGTCCAGGGTGGCTTTGAACTCACCGAGATCCAGATGGATCTCTGCCTCCCAAGTGCCAGGATTAAAGGTGTGTGCCACCACTGCCTGACATCTATGTTTAATCTAGTGACTTGTTCTGTTCTCTGATCTTCAGGCAAATTTTATTGGGGTACACAATATATCACCACATACTCTGGAAAGAATCTAAAAATGTTTCCTAACTAGTTAGTCTGTGGCCCTTGCATGTGACAGGTGGGTTGTGTACGTAACTACTAGCCAAAGATTGTATATTTTCACTAATTAACTATGATGGATATATAGCATGTGCCTACAGTATGGCTTCATATATATACTCTAAGTAATCTTTAACCTGAACCAACATTGGCATAGATGCTTTGGAGCTATTTTGTGAAGGGGCAGTGATATCAATAAAAGTCCACTAATACCAAAATAAACTTGTTTTTCTTTTTCATTGTCTTTATCTGTCCTTTAGCTGCGGTGTGCATCAGAATGATTCTCATATGGCCTTTATCCATTTGCCTTTTGGCTTTTATCTTGTGCTATTGGTGTCGATTGAGACAAAGACACAAAAGCACTTTCAGGAGTTTCTCAGGCACAGAAAAAAAGAACTTCTATGGGAAATAACACAACACTGCCTGTTAAGGTTCCCATCGCTCGGATGAAACACCATGGCCAAAAGCAACTTGGGGAGGAAAGGACTTATTTTACTAATATTTCATTATCACACCGTACCATTGAACGCAGCCAAGGCAGGAATTTAAACAGGGTAGGAGCCTAGAAGCAGGAGCTGATGCAAAAGAGGCTGTGAGGTACAGCTTACCACCTTTCTCTCCATGGCTTGCTAAGTCTGCTTTCTTATAGCACTCAAGACCACCACACCTGAGGTGGCATCACCCACAATGGCCTGGGCTCTCCCACATGGATCGCTAATTAAGAAAATACCCTATGGGCTTGCCTATAGCCCAATCTTATAAAGTCATTTTCTCAGTTGAGGTTCCCTCCTCTCAGATGACCCTAGCTTGTGTCAAGTTGACATATAACCAGCTAACACACTACCTTACAATAACATAGAGTTATAAGAGTTTTATATATATATATGTGTGTGTGTGTGTGTGTGTGTGTGTGTGTGTGTGTGTGTGTGTGTGTGTGCGGTGATGATGGTGGTGTGTGCCTTTAATCCCAGCACTCAGGAGGCAGAGGCAGGCAGATCTCTGCAAATTCAAAGCCAGCCTGGTCTACAGAGCAAGTTTCAGGACAGCCAATGCTACACAGAGAAACCCTGTCTTCAAAAAAACAAAAACAAAAAAAGTTATGTAGGGGCTGGAGAGATGGCTGGGAGTTAGGAACACTGGATGCTCTTCCAGAAGACCCAGGTTCAATCCCCAGCATCCTTATTGACAGCTTACAACTGTTTGTAACTTTGTTTTTCCAGCAGTTTAGCGGCCACACCTGAATCTACTGATATTTTAACTTACCGTCTGTGCCCTAAGGCACCGCAGTCAGTGCAGCGCTCAGACCACAGCCTGACAGGATTTCTGTTCCCTCCAGCACCAGCTTGGCTGAGGCCACCAAATGCAGATTTTAACTAAGTCTCTATCGTCCCAAGACTTGGGAGTCAGACACTGGGACGCAAACCTGCTACATCAGAGAAGCCGAGAAGCAACCAGCTGACCTTCCTTTTTGGCTGGACACCCAGCAAGAGAAGCACCTCTCCACTGTCCGAAACCAAAAAAGTCCGTGAATCTCTAAGTCTCTCCCGACTCCTTCCTGTGCGTCTGTCTGTCTTCCAGGATCCTCCTTACTCTCTATGGCTAATTCCTGTCAACGAGCCGCTGGCTCTGCCCCCTGACCCAAGGTTAATTTTATTAACACAGTCTCAGAGTTTCACAGGGCGATCAAATATCCCCAAATGTAACTCAGTTCCAGGGGATTTGATTTCTTCTTCTGACCTCCTCTGGTGCCAGGACTGCACATGGTACACGGACATACACGCCAGCAAAAGGTCCATACACTTAAAATGAAATAAGATACAAAGAATTATGTAGCATTGATAATTGATTCTCTAATTATCAAGAGTAACGCTATTCCAGTGAGCTATATGCCCAGCAAACCTCTTTTCTCTCTCCTAAAATCACGTATGTTCAAGTAACATAAAGCCCCAAGTAGGGAGGGTGGAGAGCCAAACGCCAGGTCAATTATTTAAGTCTCAGGAGCTAGGGTTTAGAAATTATCCTCCAAAGGCCTCTCTGACCATGCTCCTTCATGCACTGAGCCCCTCTTCACAGCTGTGGGGCACACTGAATCCATTTCCTTTTTGGGGCCCCGGCAGGATCCCTGTTATTCTGGACCATGCTATGTGGATGTGATGAGGTTGTACTGGAAGCTGTATTTCCTGTGATCTCTTTCCCTGTGTATTTTTCAGGCTTAATTACCAGACTGTGGTTATTGGAGGAGATAAAGCCTTGAAGAGGTGGGGCCGCTGGGAGGAAATTAAGTAAGGATGTTCACTTGAAGAGGATGTTGGAACCCTAACCTTTCCACCATGCCCCACTTCTCCTTTTCTTCCTGAATAGCATGTTGTGAACAGTCCTCCTCTGCCATGAAGCCTTCCGTGATACACCGTGATACACATGATACTTGACCTAGAGCCTTGCAGTGTGGGATCTCTAGGAAGGCTGAAGGTAGATGGAAAACACCAGCCTGTACAATTGGGGTATTGAGAAGCCAGACTGGTGTGGTGTTTAGGCAGGTGTCAGCCACAAGTGATATACATGAACCACCCCCCACCCCCCGCCCCAGGGCCTTCACCTATGAGGCAGCCAGATGCTGTGGAAAGAGCAAAGATGTTTAGATTTGAAGATGGGCGAGTGAGGAACAACTGAACACATTGTTGGGCTGCATTGCATTGGTTCAAGTGTATATTCATTTCCTCATCCAGGATTGTCGTGAGAGACAGAGCACGGATATATCTTGGTGTCTAGGGAGTACTAGGCCCTCCTTGCCCACTCATCGCTGTGGGACCTGTTGCCTCTCACCAGGGGCTATCACATGCCTCGTGGACAGAGAGCTGTGTGTAGATGAAAGACTATGTTGGAGAAATGAGACCCCCTGAGTAGGTCTTTCTAGAGACGATTTCATAACCCAGACTATCGTGGGCACTTTCCTGGGTTACCACAGTGGTTTCCTATATTCCAATGTTTCTCTTGCTTCCCTACTACCCACAACAGCCAGAATGATTTTTTTTTTAAATAATAATTCAAAATACCATACTTTTCTTAAAATCTTGGGATTTAAAATTGGGTCAAAGATGTCACATCCAATGTGCTGGGCTCTGCCTGCCTCTCTGATTATGTTCCTTTATGTATGGGCCTCGGCTTTTTGTCTCTTGAGCATACTGAGTTCATTTCCTGTTCAAGGCCCTTGGTAGATTCTGCTCTGGGCTGGGCTGGACTGTGCCATCAACTTGGTGGGACTGGGTTCTGCATTTCCTGGCATCCGGTTTGTGTCCCTCAGTTAGAGTTAGCGTACAAGGGACTGGGTGGCTTTCAGAACAGTTCAAGAGTGACAGTAATCTTCAGAGGACAACACGACAAACTGGAGTGCAGTGACTCTCAGCTTGTCCTGGTCTCTTCCTGAACAGCTGGCTCCTCTCCTCCACTGCTGACCTTGTGCTCACTGGTGCTCCCAGGTCCCTCATGAGCAGCAGATGGCTCTTCAGAGGCCGTACTGATACAGAAGCAGCAGCTTCCCATAAACCTTAGCAACCCTTGTTTGGCAGCTGGGACTCATCTTGAGTTTTCTCACGCGCTGAAAGGTCCAGCTGGATCAGTCAATCATTCTTTCTTCAGTCCCCCGATTTTCCCACTGGGACTTTCACTTCCCAGCATCCTCCCCTAATTCCCATCACAAACCCTTTGTTCCCACAATGTCTAACACTCTGTTCCCTGACTGATACAGTTTGCGTAACAGCGCTCTTTTCATCATTTCGGTTTCAGTTTATCTGTTAGTGTCTTTTCGAGAGCTGTGATAAAACACTGTGACCAAAGGCCATGTATAGAAGGAAGGGTTTATTTGGGGTTATGGTTCCCGAAGGATGAGTCCATCATGGCATCAGGCAGCGGATAGGATGGCAGAAACTGCTGAGAGCTCACGTCTTGAACCAAAACCAGGAAGCTGAGAGTAACTATGACAGAGAGATAGAATGGAATGTGGCTTTGAAACCTCAAAGCCTGCTGCTCCCCCCACCCCCAGCCCTGTGACATACTTCTTCCAGTACCCAAACAGCACCATCCGGGAGCCAAATATTTAAACATCTGAGCCTACAGGGGCACTGTCACTCAAACCACTGTAGTTTGAATGTGACTTCGGAGTCTCCTCCCTTCCTCATTTTCAGTGAAATAGTCACCCCTTTCCCAGACTCTTACTATTACACTGGTTTCTAACCCGGGGTGTGTGTACATAAGAAGTGAATGAAATGAAACACTTAGATTTTACATTACAATTTTAAAAAACAAGAACTGGTTCACACATTACACACACACACACACACACACACACACACACACACACACACACACCCCACACAGGAAGATAAGGCTCAATCCAGTTGCCAAGACATGCACATAACACTTCCTTATGAGCCAACCTGGAGTTGACCTGAGGGCCTAGCAACAGACCCTGTCAGAGGTCCTGATCAAGCCCAACCATGCAACATCACCGGATCAGGACACAGCCTGGATGTTGGGAGGCATCCTCATAAGGCTTTCCTCATACTAAATAAATGAGTCTGCTGTTTGCCTTTCACCTGACTCCCGGTGCCTGTGTTGTTGACTCCGTGCCTTCTCATCCCCTCCCCCAAGGGAGCCATTAGGACCCAGCAACACACACACACACACACACACATACACACACACACACATACACACATATACGTACACACACACACAAACACATACACACACACAAACACACACATACACACACACACACACACACACACACACACACACACACACACACGCACGGCTTGAACTGGAGATTGATTATAAACCCATGATTGATGTTATCAGCTTCGCTCAGTGCATTTGTCAAGTGGTCATGTCTCATGCTGATTCTTCTGAAGGGAAAGGGAGACTTTCACAACTAGGAGTGACTGACACAAGCTCTCACTCAGTCCTTCCCCTTCTACATGTTGGTCACTTAGCAGTTGACCCCATTAGTGGTGACAAAGCTGGATATCATGTAAGACAGTGTCATCCTTTCCTTCACAAAACTGGGACATGGCTTTAAAGAATTCCTAGGAAGACAACCACAGCAAATGATGTAAATAAAATAAATAGATTAAAATAAAAAATAAAAAAATATGAAAAAGAAAAGAAATTCATAGTGACATAACATTAATAAAGCAACCTAGGCTAGCAAAAGAGTTAAGATATGCATATTTCACCTTGTAGATAGACATCCTCTTCTTGCCTTTGAGGGTACCTGCACGCCAGTGCACATACCCACACACATACACAGTCACATACATATAATTAAAAGGAAATCATTAATAAAAATTATGCGATTATTTCTTGTTCTCCACCCACATACACAAGTTTATACTGCTTGGCTACAGAAATTCTGCCTTTTTCACCACTGTATGCCTAGTGTATAGAGCAGGTCCTGGCACTTAGGAATCCTTTAATAAGAAATTTGTAGTTGATTGGTTATATGCTTTGCCTTAAGTTTTCTCACAGGCCTTTTCCAAATCCATTTCCCATACTCTAGTCACGGTCACCCACAGATGGACTCATTTCTACTTTCAGCCTGGCCCAGCCTTGCACACACCTGCTCTGCTTCCCACCTCTCTACCTGACTTCTGCCTGTGTATGACCCAAGGCCCACTTTTCCAAAACTGCATCCTGGGATGTCCCTGGCCACACTGAAGTCTCTGACTGACAAGTGCCTTCAAGTAGGAAGAACAATTCTCTCATTCATTTTTTAAATTGTTTTCCTATGCCAAGAAGCACTGTATTCCTAAACAATTAATAAAAGACTTGGTTTTTTTTTTTTATTTAAATTGGCAAGCTCTCAGTCAAGTAATTGGGAGAGATCTACGTGTGAGAAAATGGAAAGTTGTTCTGTACCCACTGATGACATCAAGACTCAGAGCCTCAGGCGTGCTAGGCTAATGCTTTTCCCTAGACTACAACCCAAGCCCCAGCTCAGGGCTTTTGGCAACTGAACAGTCTAGTCTTCATCTGTCAGTAAGATTATAAACTGTGATAAACTGATAAAAGATTTGATGGAGGAAGAAAAAACTGATTAGAGGGAAGTGTCTTGGTGTTCTATTGCTCTGAAGACCACGGCAACCCTTAACGAAGGAAAGCATTTAACTGAGCTTGCTTACATTTCTGAGGTTTAAGTCCATTGCCATCCTGGTGGGGAGCACGGCAGCACACAGGCAGACACAGTGCGAAGAAGTGGCTGAGAGGTCTAGATCCAAATCCGCAGGAAGAGAGAGACACTGGGCCTGGCTTGGGCTTTTTTTGTGGGGGAAGGAAGATTCGAGACAGGGTTTCTCTGTGGAACCCTGGCTGTCCTGGAATGCATTCTGTAGACTAGGCTAGCCTTGCACTCACAGAGATCGGATTGCCTCTGCCTCCTGAGTGCTGGGACTAGCTCACCCTCTGTGACACACTTCTTCTAACAAAGCCACACCACGCTGGGCAGTGGTGGGCACGCCTTTAATCCCAGCACTCGGGAGGCAGAGACAGGAGGATCTCTGTGAGTTCGAGGCCAGCCTGGTCTACAGAGCGAGAGCCAGGACAGGCTCCAAAGCTACAGAGACACCGTGTCTCAAAACCCCCCCCCCAAAAAAAATCACACCTACTCCAACAAAGTCACACCTTTTTTGTGCCTATCCTGAGTCTCACTCTGTAGATCAGGCTGGCCTCGAACTCACAGAGATCCACCTGGCTCAGCCTCCCGAGTGCTGGGATTAAAGGTGTGCGCCACCGCCCAACTAAGGCCATGCCTCTTAATCCTTCTCAAGTAGTGCCACTCCTTGATGACTAAGCATTCGAACATATGAGGCTATGGGGGCCATTCTTATTCAAACCACCACAGAGAGGAAAAGAAAGAAAGAAAAAGATTAAAGAGAAGGTACAAGTTATACATAACTATTTGCTCTCCTTAAAAGTCTTTCATTAACCAGGTATGGTGGCCCATGCCTGTAATCCCAGCTTGTGCAAGGCAGAGTTGGAAAGTTTTCACATTCAAAGCCAGTGTGGGATACACAACCAGATCCCCCCTCAGGCAAAAAACGAAGGTTTACTACACAAATAATGAAATCTTATCCCTTGAATGTACTGTAGTGTTTCAAGGCTATTTTAATAAATAATTTATTTTGATTTTTCAGAATAGGAAAATAATCCTGGTGTCACCATCTCCAGGGCACCAGGCTTTGGTCGTTGTCACCATCTCCAGGGCACCAGGCTTTGGTTGTCTGTGTCCAGATGGGACCAAGACACCCTGGCAAGTCACTCTCCCCTGCCTCTAAGTTTTAAAGCGGACAGCTTGAACTCGCTCAGGAAAGAAACTAAGAATCAAAATCCATAAAGTGAGAGGAGAATTGACATAATAACCCACAGACCAGAAAGGGGGGGAAAGCTCTGGATTTGGGGTGTGTGTGTGTGTGTGTGTGCGTGTGTGTTTGTGTGTGTGTGTGTGTGTGTGTGTGTGTGTGTGTGTGTGTATGTGTATTTGTACATGTTCCTGTGTATACATATATATTTCTGTGTGCATGAATACAAGTGGCGGCTAGACCACAGCCTCAGGAGTAGTTTCTTGGGCACTATTCACCTTGTTTTTGAGACAGAGCATCTCATTGGCCTGAACCTTGCCAAGTAGACCAGACTACCCGGCCAATGAGCAGCAAAGATCTGTCTACCTCCTGTCCCATCTCCCACACCACCCGCTCCCCATGCCCCCATACGCACCACAATGCTAGCTTTTCTTTTCTTTTCTTTTCTTTTCTAATGTGGATTCTAGAGGTGGAACTCAGGTCCTTATGCTCAAAGGACAAGCTAGTTTAGGGATTGAACTATCTACTCAGCCACAATGCTCAAAGCTAGTTTAGGGACTGAACTATCTACTCAGCCATAGTGTGTGTGTGTGTGTGTGTGTGTGTGTGTGTGTGTGTGTGTGTGTGTGTATTAATTAATGAATTATAAAACAAATGAAGTACAGAAAGAAAACAAAATATATTTTTACTCTGAGCTTTCAAGTGTAACGACAGAGAAAACAAAACTGTTCAGTGGGTTTTGGTGATTTTTTTGAGAAATATTTTATTTTTTAAGGACCTGGTAGTAATTTTTAAGAAAAATAAATCAAAGAATGCTGCTCAGACAAGTCCACATTAAGCCTAGGAATATAGGTTTATCCTCAGACAATCCCGATTGTTCTCTTTTCCCAGGAAAGAAAAAAACAGACGGGCTTGTGGGCAACATTCACAATAAATATACAGAACAGTGGGAACAGGACCGACCAATGAAAACGAAGCTGTCGGCCCGCGAGAGGGCGCAGCGGGTGAAGGCGCTTGCTGCTGCTGCCGCTGCCGACCCAGGGAACCTCAGTATGATCCTAAAGTTAGCTGTAGAATAGAAGACTGAAGTTTTTGTTGTTTTTTTTTTTTTTTCATTTCTATTATTTATTTATTTATTTTTGCATTTTTTTTTTTTATTTTGCAATACCATTCAGTTCTACATATCAGCCACGGATTCCCTTGTTCTCCCCCCTCCCGTCCCCCTCACCTTCCCCCCAGCCTCCCCCTACATTCCCATCTCCTCCAGGGCAAAGCCTTCCCCACAGACTGAGGTCAACCTGGTAGACTCAGTCCAGGTAGGTCTAGTCCCCTCCTCCCAGGCCGAGCCAAACAATCCTGCATAGGCCCCAGGTTTCAAACAGCCAACTCATGCAATGAGCACAAGATCTGGTCCCACTGCCTGGATGCCTCCCAAACAGATCAAGCCAATCAACTGTCTCACCCATTCGGAGGGCCTGATCCAGTGGGGACCCCTCAGCCATTGGTTCATAGTTCATGTGTTTCCATTCATTTGGCTATTTGTCCCTGTGCTTTATCCAACCTTGGTCTCAACAATTCTCACTCATATAAACCCTCCTCATTCTCGCTAATTGGACTCCCAGAGATCCACCCGGGGCCTAGCCATGGATCTGCATCCAGTTCCCTCAGTAGTTGGATGAGGTTTCTAGCACGACAATTAGGGTGTTTGGCCATCCCATCACCAGAGTAGGTCAGTTCGGGCTGTCTCTCGACCATTGCCAGCAGTCTGTTGTGTGGGTATCTTTGTGGATTTCTGTGGGCCTCTCTAGCACTTTGCTTCTTCCTATTCTCATGTGGTCTTCATTTACCATGGTCTCCTATTCCTTGTTCTCCCTCTCTGTTGTTGATCCAGCTGGGATCTCCCGCTCCCCCAAGCTCTCTTTCCCTCGACCCGTGGTCTTTTGGGCCAGCCTGGCGGGTTTTCTCGTTAGGACAGAGCAGGGGCTCCCCACAGTGGCTGCTTTAACAGTTTCTGAAAACCACGTTTTAAGCAGACCTGGCGTTTCTGAACGTTCTCACCCTTGGTTTCTTTTCTTTTTATGTGTATGGTGTTTTGCCGGCATCTGTGCCTGTACACCACATGCATGCAGAGTACCTGCAAAAGGAAGAAGAGAGTGTCAGAAATCCTGGGATTGGAGTTACAATTGTGAGCAGACACGTGGGGGCTGGGAATTGAACCTAGGGCCTCTGCGAGAGCAGCCAGTACTCTTTAACTTTTGAGCCCTTTTAATGTTGGTTTCAAATGAGAGTAATGAAAATTCCTGTTGACCACTTTTTGAGATAATTAAATTTTTGTCTGGGTTTTGTTGTTGTTGTTGTTTTTGTTTTTTTGGAGCTGAGGACCGAACCCAGGGCTTTGTGCTTGCTAGGCAAGAGCTCTACCACTGAGCTAAATCCCCAACCCCTGTTTTTTTTTTAAAGTTTTATTTATTTTATACATATGAACGTTTTGCCTGGAGGAATGTATGAGCACCATATGCGTGCCTGGTGCCCAAGGAGGTCAGAAGAGGGCATCAGATTCCCTCGACTTGAGTTTCATGTGGTTGTGAGCCACCGTGCAGTTGTTGGGAACTGAACCTCTCTCCCCCCTGCAAGAGTAGCATGCACTCTTAACCACAAAGCCATCTCTCCAGCCCCTATTTTTGAGATACATTTTGTGTGCATCCAAAATACTTAAAACTACTGATTTGGCCGAGGGGCTATTGGCACTTGCTGGCTACTGGATGAAGAAGAGTCAGCTTTCTTTAAGAATGGAGTGCCTATGAAGTTGACCGTGATCCAGTGGAAGGCCCAAAATCTGTAAATAGCACAAATTAGACTTGATGAGTGGAGAGAGAGAGAGAGGAGGGGAGGAGTTGAGGGAGGAGTGAATATGATCAGAACACACTGTAGCAAATTCTCAAAAATTAATTAAAATGTTTTTCTAATCTTGCAAAGAATTGCAAGAAACTTAGCCTGTCCATTCCACGAATACTGACTGGGCCGGTCTTTACGCTGCATGTCCCTGCCCTGCTCTAAGTATTGGGGGTACAGCAATAAACAAACCCCAAAGTCTCAATGAATCATCTAATCTATTGCAGATCCACACACAGCAAACAACTGAATAGTGACTGTGTCTGCAGGAGCTGGTGGAGGCCCTGGAGGCATAAAACAGAGGAGGAGCGTGCTGGGCTGGGAAGATGGAAGGCCATGGAAGGCCATGGAACGGGCTGTCATTGAGCAGAGATTTGAAATGGGGAAAGCAAGACTTACTGGCTTCCAGAAGAGGAACCAGCATGTGCGAATCACATGTGATCAGGGCCTGAAAGGCTTTGTCCACTTGGTCCTCCATAGCAAGTTACCCCCAGCTTAGAGACATAGACACGACATCCATTTCTCACAGTTTGGGAGGAGAGCGTCAGGATCGAGGCGCCAGCAGACCTGGCGTCCAGGGCGGGCCCTCCTCTTGATTTACAGGCAACTGTCTTCTTGTGTTCTCACACTAAAACGGGCAGGGAACATGAGGACAAATGGCAGAGGAAGTGTGGCCCTGACCCTGTCACCACTGAGAGTGTGCTCTGTGTTTACTTCTGTCTCCATTCTTGTACTCCAGCGACAGCTTTGTTATAAAACATGGAAGGAGGCCACAAGGCCAAATGTTTACAGACCAGAAAACCTCTATGGCTAAACCCAGCGAAAGCTGGCCAGGTCTGGGATGGCTATACAATAACAATTATAACCACCGGAAAATCTCAGCCCGGAAAATGCCCTCGAGTCAACATCTGTCAGACGGTCCATTGGAACAAAATCACATTTGTACATAATTCACCCGGAAAGCACCGGTTCTGAAGGTCCATGGCGGAGGCAGCATGGTTTGCTGCACCGTGTTTCACTGGCTGAGAAAACACCTCTGACAGGCTCGTGTTAACATCATCTTGGCTGCTTGGCAGAAACCTCAAGGCCACTTTTACTTAAACCCTGACTCTCTGGTGAAGCTCAGCATCTCCATCTTCCTGTTGTATCTGTCCCTTTGCTGTCTTAACCCTCGTCCCGGATCCCCGACTCTGACATAACCACTTTCAAATATTTGTCCAAGACTGTGACACAGAATTAACTAGGCCTACCAGCTGTTAGGGTTGAATGTGTTTCCCCTGCCCAATCCTGTGGGGAGCGGAGGAAGCCCCGAGTGAATGAAGTCCTTCCTGGTGAGTGTTTGCAGCTGACATGAGCACAGCCATGTCAAGGACCCCAATTCCTCAGTCTCAGGGAAATGGCAAAGCCTTCCCTGCTGGTCTGAGTGCAAGCATTGATACTGTGTACAGAAAAGGTCCACCACCGCTCTCTCTCACCCCATATTTACAGCCCAAGACCGCTCCCCTACGGAGACCACTCCTACAGAGAACAGCTAAACCTGCATCCTCTTTCTGCTGCATGCAACTGCACCCCCTTCCTGCTCAGCTGATTGTGATCGAGCATCCAGGCTGCAGCAGCTTCTCCATCAGAGAGCCCTGCCCACCCAATCCCAGCTCTCCAGTGTATCTGAAGGTTTGTCTTTTCTTCCTCTGCTGTCCCAGTCAGGTCAGCCCTGGAGCTGTGCTGGACGTCACATTACCTGTGTATTTCCAGGCAGCCAGAGCACCCACAGTTCCTCAGACTCATGGCAAGGCCCAGGACATTCATTAAAAATGTAATTCTCTGGGCTGGAGAGATCACTCAGTGTTTAAGAGCACTTGCTGCTCTTTGAGAGGAGTGGTGTTCAGTTCCCGGCATCCACATGTTGGCTCAAAAGCATCTGTAACTCTGGTCTAAGGGATCTGACATCGTCTTCTGGCCTCTGTGGGCACCAGGCATACATATACATGCACAGATCTACATGCAGACAAATCACCAACATACATAAACAAACAAATATAATGGGTAGCTTCATTCCTGGGCTAAATCACCACCCACTAGGTTGCAAACATCAAGGTTAGAATACTTGCACATGGAAGGAAAAATCCTTTGAAACTGTGCCCTGGAACAATGGACAGCTACCAAACTTTAGCAACACCCCCATCCCCTACCCCTGCCACACACACACACACAGAGTCAATGAAAACCCTTTGTAAGCCAGCAGTCCTATCATCATTTTGATCAGTGTTAACTTCCTTCTGCTCAAGGGCTGATGTCCCACTATAGGAACCTCAATTGCCTCATTCATAACATACGGCTTGCTCTCATTGCTACTGTTCCCACGCCATGTGGTGGAGATCCTGCTGTCTGAGATGAGGGAGGAAACTTTCTCTGTAGAATACTAACCCTTTCATGAGAACACTTGATCTGATTATCCTCAGGACTGTGTCCAGATGTGATGATGGACTTGATAGACTTGTTTTGATTTGGACTCACTCTAACAGAGTGGCAGGTGACCTTGGGTGAAGATGGTCTGGGAAACTGCGGAGGTTGAGCAGAATAACAACACCTTGATTCTTTTGTTAGTGTCAGGCCAGTTACCAACCCACAGCTACCCCGCCCTCCCCCCACCACATCACCTTGTTTAGAATTAAGAGTTGCCTGGATTGAATCCCAGCTTCGTTGTCATGGGTAAACTTGGGCAATCACCCTCTTCGTCTGTTACCTCACCTTTAGATTAAAGATAATAGTGTCCATTTTTAGAGGGATGCTCTGAGGATTAAAGAGAATTTAAGAGAAGTGCTTGAACAGTATGGGCACAGGGTGGGTTATAGCAGGAATTAACGAGGCAATTCCACGTAGTTTATTTGGTAGTTAAAAGATGTTTATTTCAGGGTAACTTACAGTCAGTAAAAATGTCGGTTACAGAATCTGGGAGAGGTGAGGTGCAGTCCAGTGTGGTTCTCTGGAGAACTCTGACTTGGTCTGCAATCCAGCATCACAAGGAGCCAAGAGAGCCAGCATGTATGCGCATCTCTGGTCTTAAGGGGTCCTGTCTCAGTCACGCCCCAGTGGCAGGTCATAGGCAGGTGTGGCAGTTACCTGCTGCCTCATTAGGGGCAGTGCTTCAAGGTCAAAGCTGGAACAGCTACCACTACACCGTGGGTGATAGTGTGTTTTTGTATTAACACTGCCATTATTTCACTCATCCAGCCAACCACCTCATGTTCACTGATGCACATTAAGGGACTGTAGAACTGCAAAGTACCAGATCTGAATTTAAAACTCTAGCTGAGGAGCGTTCACAAAAGTTCTAACAACAGTTGAATTCTAAATACATATTAATTTGCATTCTTTATCTAAACAACGATGAATGGAAACAACCAAAACCAAAATACAAACAAGCATATGATGGCCCATGCCTTTAGTCCCAGCACTCAGGAGGCAGAGGGAGGCAGATCTCTGAGTTTGAGGCCAGCCTGGTCTACAGAGGGAGTTCCAGAATGGCCAGGGCTACACAGAGAAACCCGGTCTTGAAAAACAAAAGCAAAATTAACAACAACACAAAAAAACTTAACCTCCACCCCTGCTCTTTTGACATTCTCTAAAACAATGCTTTCTAGGCATATCCCTCACGGATTTTTCTTCTAACTTTAGTTCAGTGTACCAGGCTTTTTCTTTTGGGCCATCAACCAGCTCCCAAATCATAACATGGAGACTTCTTATTAGTTTTGAATGCTTGGCCTAGCTTAGGCTTATTTCTCGCTAGCTCTTTTAACTTAAACTAACCTAGTTCTCCTTACTTACATTTTGCCTCAGGGCTTTTTACCTTTTCTTACTTTCCTGTTGTCTTTATGTCTGGCTGGCTGGCAGCTGCCTGGCTTCTAGCCCTGGGCTACTCCTTTCTTCTCTCCTCTCTTCTTTCTTCTCCCCAGCTGAGATTTATCCTCTTTTCACTCTCTTTGCCTGCTAGCCCCGCCTATCCTTTCTCCTGCCTAGCTATTGGCCATTCAGCTCTTTATTAGACCAATCAGATGCCTTAGGCAGGCAAGGTGAAAGAAATGCAACACTTCTTTACATAGTTAAACACACATCCTTACATCATTAAACAAATGCAGCATAAACAAATGTAACACACCTTTACACAGTTAAAGTAATATTCCACAACAGTACAGCCTAAAAAAAAGATTAGTCTTTATTTCTACTTCTTCTTGTTATGTTTGTTTGTTTGTTTGTTTTTCAAAACAGGGTTTCTTTGTGTAGCCCTAGCTGTCCTGGGACTTGCTCTGTAGACCAGACTGTCCTCGAACTCACAGAGATCTGTCTGCCTGCTTCCCAGAGTGCTGGGATTAAAGGCGTGCACCACCACGCCCAGCTTTAGTCCTCATTTCTAAAAAGGTTTTTTTGTTTGTTTGTTTGTTTACTTGTTTGTTTTGATATGTGTGCATCTGTGTGTGGCTATGTGCACTGTGAGCGCAGATTCCTGTTGAGGCCCCATATTTCTCTGGAGCCGGGGTTATAGACGGTTGAGAGCCGCCTGTGTGCTGCAAACTGAACCTGGGTCCTCTGTAACAACAGTACCCGATCTTAGTTGCTGAGCCATCTCTCTAGTCCCTGATCTTCATTTTGCAATACAGGGTCTCATGTACCCCAGGCTTCCCTCAAATTCCCCATGTGCTGACGATGATCTTGGAGTCTCAACCCTCCTGCCTCCACTTCGAAAGTATTCAGATTGCAGGCGACAGCCAACATACCCAGTTGGGAAACAAACCTACAATCTCCCACGAGATAGGCCACCCGAGCCAGTTCTCAAGCCTCTGCTTGATTTCTGTTGTTTTTCTTGAGACAGGGTAAATATTGGCCCAGACTTGCCCCAAACATATAATCCTTCTGCCTCAGCCTCCTGAGTACAGGGATTACATCCGTGTGCCGCCATACCTGGGTCCCTTACTAATCCTCACTCATTTGTGCCATCATAAAAATGTTGAGAAAGATGGGGAGGATCTGGGAGGAACTGGAGGAAGGGAAAAAAACATGATCAAATATATTGGATAAAAATTATTTTCAGCCGGGCGGTGGTGGCGCACGCCTTTAATCCCAGCACTCGGGAGGCAGAGGCAGGCGGATCTCTGTGAGTTCGAGGCCAGCCTGGTCTACAGAGCGAGATCCAGGAAAGGCGCAAAGCTACAAAAGAGAAACCCTGTCTCGAAAAAACCAAAAAAAAAAAAATTATTTTCAATGAAAAAGAATGTTGAGATAATGAAACCTGCTCATGCATGTGGAAGAAAACCCCACAGCTTTAACTTTCAGATCGCGTCAAAAATATTTGGTGACAGTAGTAGCGAGTGCCCAACAGCAGGGGCCGACAGCGTGCAGACCTCAACAAAGCATTGCCAAGCAGGTCGGGTAAGTTTGATCCTCCGAGACTCCCGTAGCTCGGTACGGCTGGCCGAGTGTCCCATGTGCTGCTTCCGGTTACACTAGGAAACACGCGTGTGAGCTGCGGCGGGGGACTCGGCGGGGACTGACGGAGGTCTGCGTTTTCCAAGAACTCGCCCGGGAGCCCATCTGCAGCCACCATGTCGGGCAGGAACAACAACAAGCTGCCCAGCAACCTGCCGCAGTTACAGAACCTGATCAAGCGGGACCCGCCGGCCTACATCGAGGAGGTGGGACGGGGATCCGGCTCCCTGGGGTCCTCCCGTGGGCTTCCGGGGCCCTGGGGAGGAGAGTGGGTGTGCGGGGAAGGAACGTTCCCGAGGACTCGTTTCCCGCCGCTTGCAAACATGCTGCCCGGCAGACCCCACGACCACCCACCCCGCCGATCGGCCGAGGGCCGAAGAGGCGGCGCCCAGCCGCCGGCCGCCTCGTCTCAAAAACTCCTAATTAGGCCCCAACGTTTCATGAGCCGTGTGTAAAACGTGCTTTCCACAGACGGCCGCCCCCGAGCGCCCCAAGCTCTGCCAGGAAGAGCAGAGAGTTCTCGAATGCCTGGGCCACGGTCAGAAACTTGGAAAGGGCGGTTAAGCCAGGGTTCAAACTCCTTGGGAGCCAGCCTGAGCTAGGTTTCCGAAAATGCTTTGGGAAAAGATGAGGTCGAAAATGATACTAGGCCCGCGTTGTGAGGGACTTAGCACTTGAGGTGTGTGACCTAAGAAGAGACGAAGTGAACGCGGTGACTTTGTGCTGTTAACCTGGTAGATACTTCAGACTCGAATTTGTCTCAGAAGCATTAAACCATCTCAGTCTGCTGCCATTAACTTCCTTCGACACTATGATTTTTTTTTCCCCCAGTGGATAACTCAGATCATTTTTTAATTGTTCTTCTCCCCCAAATCTTTACATATGAGTATTTGTATGGATGCTTCAGTTGGCCAATAGTGTCAAGCTGGTACAACAAATTAGTAACAGGCAAGGCTTTCCGATGTTCAAGCCAGTGTCCCGTCATTCACAAAGGAGTGAGTAAGAGCCCTTGCAGTTCTTTTTGTGTTATTAATTTTTGGAGTTAGCTTGCAGAGTGGTGGGTTTCATTTCAACACTTTCATACGTACATGCTGTGTTTTGTTCTTATTTCGTCCCCCTCTACACTGCCCTTCCCAATCCTCCCTGTGCTCCTCTGACTGGTTCCCTTCCTCTTCCCAAAAAAACCCTCCTTCTGTATCGATGTCACATATATTTCAGTTCCCTGTACCCCTTTAAAAGCTCTTCTTCCTGGGGATTGGCTTAATGGTTAAGAGCACTTGGCTGCTTTTCCAGAGGACCCAGGTGCCTAACAGCTCCATGATGGCTCATAACCATCTGACTCCAGTGTCGGGGTGTCCTACACCTCTTCTGGCCTCTGGACACCAGGCACATGTACACACATACATACATACAGGCAAGCAGTCAGTACACATAAAAAAAGAATTTCTTCCCATATTCCCTTTTCTAACATGTCACAAACATAAATTTAAATCTAAATTCTGCTTATGAGAGGAAACATGGGCTATCTGAGTTTGGCTTACATTCCCATCAATGATTCCATTTCCAGCAGCTATATGTGTGGAAAGACAATAGCTGTAGGGTGTGAAACTGAGGCTTAACTCCAGTTATAATTACAGTAGTAAACTGGCTTGTTTGTTGGATTAAACGAGGTCGTGTATATCTTGAGCTTGGCACAAACCAAGTGCTTGGCAAGTGGAAGCTGTGGCTTTAGACTTATTCCTTACGTCTTTTACCCTGGGCTTTGTTGCTGTTTGGGCTTGGGGGATGGAGTCAGGTGGGTAGAGGTTAGTGTATGCACACCCGTGCCCTGGTGTGGAGGCCACAGGAGGATGTCAGGTGCTCTAGGCTCTCGTTCCACCCAGTCTCAGCCTTTCACTGGTCCTGGAGCTAAGCTAGTGTTCAGTGAGCCCCAGAGGGCCTGCCGTCTGCACCCCTCACGCTGGCTTTATACATGGGTGCTGGTCTTGGAACTCAGATCCTCGGGCCTGCATGGCGGGCACTCTCAACTACAGAGCCATTTCTCCAGCCCTGTCCTTGATTCTCCTCCTCCACCTCCTCCTCCTCCTCCTCCTCCTCCTCCTCCTCCTCCTCCTCCTCCTCCTCCTCTTCCTCCTCCTCCAGTTTTATAAGCTGTATGTGAGTGTCTTAGCCACGTGCACTATGTGCATGCGTACCTGGTACCCTCAGCGGTTAGAAGAGGGCTTCTGATCCCGTGGAACTGGAATTACGATGGTTGTGCATCGCTGTGGGTTCTGGGACATGAGCCAGGCCTCTGAGAACAAGTGCTCTTACCACTGAGCTGTCTCTTGAGCTCTGCCTTTGAGTCTTCGCCTCCCTTGTCTAGAACTCCGACATAAAGGTTCAGTGGGTATTTAAAGGGGTGACTTTGACTGGAAGGCTTCATGTCCTCAGGTACACTTCACATCTACTGGCCTGGCCTGGCATTTTCTGCAGATCCTGGCGCCCTTCATGCACAGGTCATGTCATGTAAATGGCAGAGCGAGGCCGGCATCGGAGTTCCCGGCCCTTGTTTACACCACACTGCTCAAGCCTCTGTTCTAAGGACGGGTCTTCACGTGAGCCATGTGGTGCTGAAGAGTTTTCTAAACTCGTTTGGAAAAATGCAGAGAAGGAAAAAGGACTGTTTGAAGAGCTGGGGGTGTGACTCAGGGTTTGCCTGCCATGCACGAAGCCTTCTTATATACCCAGATCTTCTTCTCGGTGCCACTGGCAGAGTGTGCCAGCTTGTTATTCTGCATAAGCGTGTGACAAACTCCGTTCTCTTTTTCCCCTGCAGTTCCTCCAGCAGTATAATCACTATAAATCCAATATGGAGATTTTCAAGTTACAACCAAATAAACCCAGCAAAGATCTGGCAGAGCTGGTGATGTTCATGGCACAGGTAAGAAGGAATTTCTAAGTGAGACAGAAGTCGGTGCTGCACATAATTTGCAGAAGTACCACCACCCGACCCCATCCCTGTTGTTTCCAGCCCCTGTGTGGAGACTTAATTTTCCAAAGCCTTCCCTTTGTAGATCTTATTTTCTTCCTAAGATACGTTAGAGGGTTTTTGATGAATTTTATCACAGAACCAACCAGAACAAAAATCATTAAATTTGTCCTGCAGGCAGGATCTCAATTGTGCTGCATACTTTCATGAAAGTAGTAGGAAAATCAGCATACGGGGAAGGCTGGCAGTTGGGAGTCATTACCGCCGTGAACCAGCTGTCCCCTGAGCATCCACGTGTGCAGCTGAAGTTAGGGGGAGAGGCTGCTCTTGAGAAGAGCGCTGCTGTGTGCTCTGTTACAGATTGGCCACTGCTACCCGGAGCATCTCAGCAACTTCCCGCAGGAGCTGAAGGAGCTGCTCTCCTACAATCACACTGTCTTGGACCCGGATCTCCGCATGGTATAGTTAGAACCCCCGTGCATGTGATGGTAATGGAGAAGGGAGAGCACCTTGCAGCCAGCATCTCCCCGGTGCCTGGGCGAGGGCAGAGGTGGGGTGGGCATGCCATGTTGTCTTGTTTGAGTAACTAGACGTCATCTTTTCGTATGTGTGCTTCCTTTGCCTCTCCCTAGACATTTTGCAAAGCGTTGATCTTGCTGCGAAATAAAAACCTCATCAACCCCTCGAGTTTGCTGGAGCTCTTCTTCGAGCTTCTGCGCTGCCACGACAAGCTGCTGCGGAAGGTAAAGAGCGGAAGCTTGTTCCCTGCGCTCCCCTCTTCCTGCGCCGACATAGCAGAGTGCAGAGTTCCTGGGATTACCAACTTCCTTTGATAGGGCGAGAGATGCAGCTGGTCCTTCAGCAGGGGGAACATCGTGCCGTGCAGTGTAGTGTTAATAACCATCTGCTGAACGCCACTCAGGACCTTTACGTCTCAGGGGCTTCAAGTATACGTTTATTCGCAAACACCTGAGACAGAGATTGTTGATCTTTATTGCTAATGCTTTATAGACGGGCAGGTCGAGGCACAGGGGAGTGAGTGACTTGTCTCGGGTCAGACAGCTTCTGTGGGTAGGACCGGACCATGAACCCAGGCAATCTGATGCCAAAACCTGGTCCCTTCCTGACCACGCTGTACTGAATGGTTCCGTGAGGACATGCATACTAGCTGGAACCAACCTGCCCAGTAAAAGCTTAACTTTCTGTTGCTACAGCATTTTTCTCTGACTGTATATTTGCTTCTTTAAGACAAGAGCCGAAGGCTTATGAAACAAATTTCAGAAAGAAAAACTTAAGTTTTAAGAGACTACTACTATTTGATTTGAGCATTTTGTAGTTCTGGTCTAAGTTGTGAACTACAGATGATCCATGGGACCGTTGTTTTGGGTACTAGTGATGTTTATAGTCACAAACCTGTCGTGTATTCAGATGCTTGCTTCCCTTAAAAAGTTAGGGGCTGGAGAGATGGCTTGGTGTTGAGTACTTGCTGCTCTTTCAGGAGATCCAAGTTCAGCTCCAGCACCCTCGTCAGGCAGTGACAACCATCAACTCCAGCTCTAGGGGATCTGACACCTCCAGCGTCCATGGCACCTACACTCATGTGCCCATACCCACATGCTGGCACACACAACTGTATTAATTAAACATAATAAAAATAAATCTTTTTAAAATTATATTCATTTCTAGTGTACAGTTTGGTGCGCTTTTTAAAAGATTTCTTTTTCTTTGTGTGGGTGTTTTGCCTACGTGTATGTGTGTACTGCATGCACTCATTACCCAGAGTCCAGAAGAGGATGTCAGGTCCCCTAGAACTGGAGTTACAGACAGCTGGGAGCTACTATGTTGGTGCTGGGAACTGAACTCAGGTCCTCAGCAAGAGCAGCCAGTGCTCTTAACCACTGAGCCACCTCTCTGGCCCTCTGTGCTTCTTGTTTCTGGGTTCCTGGCAGTGCTGGAGATTGGGTCCAGAGCCTTACAGTTCCTCGAGGTGCCCGTTCACTAAGATGCTTCCCAGCCCTTGAGTTTTTCAGACAGGGTCTCACTGTAGTCCAGCCTGACCTTGACCTTGTTGTAGTCAGGCTGTCTCGAACATTCTTCCTCTGTCTCAGAGTGGTACAGTACCACAGTTTTGCCTGTTCCCCGTGTTTCACTTAAGTGGAGTCATACGTTACATTTTCTCCTGGCTGCCTTCTTGTACTCAGCATGCTGTTTCAAGATTAATGTGTATTGTAGTGTGTATGGTTGTGTCTTTTTGTTGCCAAGTAGTCCATGGTATGGCTCTGCCACACGTTTACCCATTCATCAGAGCTGTTCATCATCCAGTGGGTGCTTGGGTTGCTTCTCCTGTTTGCCTGTTGTAAACAGAGGTATGTCTGTTTGTGTAACACGTGGGATAGTGGGGTTCTTTTCTCTGCTGATTCCACTCACGGCCCTGGAGGGCAGCTTTACCTTTGGCTGCCCTTATTGCTCCCATCAGATCTCTTCTGTTGTGGAATGAAACAGGAAAAGCAGAGCTGTCCTGCACATGTGTGCTTCTCTCCCGGGCTTCACGTGTGTCCTGCTCATTTGTGCTTCTCTCCCGGGCTTCACGTGTGTCCTGCACATTTGTGCTTCTCTCCCGGGCTTCACGTGTGTCCTGCACATGTGTGCTTCTCTCCCGGGCTTCACGTGTGTCCTGCACATTTGTGCTTCTCTCCCGGGCTTCACGTGTGTCCTGCACATTTGTGCTTCTCTCCCGGGCTTCACGTGTGTCCTGCACATGTGTGCTTCTCTCCCGGGCTTCACGTGTGTCCTGCACATTTGTGCTTCTCTCCCGGGCTTCACGTGTGTCCTGCTCATTTGTGCTTCTCTCCTGGGCTTCACGTGTGTGCTTTGTCTCCGCAGACCCTGTACACACACATTGTGACTGACATCAAGAACATCAACGCCAAGCACAAGAACAATAAAGTGAACGTGGTGAGTGCCCTGGCTTCTTGGGCTCCAAGCTTTGTCCCGCCTGTGCATTGAGTCTTGGTCCTCCTCGTCCCCAGGTGCTGCAGAACTTCATGTACACCATGCTGAGGGACAGTAACGCCACTGCAGCCAAGATGTCTCTGGATGTGATGATAGAACTCTACAGAAGGAACATCTGGTAACATGCAGGAGTGTTTCTCGTGAGAAGTACACACACACACACACACACACACTTATTGTTTGTTAGTTTTTTGAGACAGGATTTCTCTGTATAACAGCTCTGGCTGTCCTGAAACTCACTCTGTAGCTCAGGCTGGCCTCAAACTCAGAGATCTGCCTGCCTCTGCCTCCGGAGTGCTGGGATTAAAGGTGTGCGCCGCCACCACTGCCCGGCTATATTTTCATTTATAATGATTACAGAGCCCATAGAGAAGTGTGGCTTTTTGTCTTTGTTCTAATCTTACACTCTTTAATATACTTGTATTGTGCATTAAAGTTGAGCATGAAACACAGAGGCAGTCTGATGTGTTGGTCCTTGTGTCGGCTCAACACAGGCTGTCATTATCTGGGAAGAGGAACCTCAGTTAGAAGATGCCTCCATCAGATGGTCTGTAGACAGTTATGGTGCATCCTTTTAGTTCATGATGGATGTGGGAGGGCACAGCCTGTATGGGCAGTGTCATCCCTGGGCAGGTGGTCCTGAGTTGTTAAGAAAGCAGGTTGAGTAATGTGAGGAAGAAAGCCAATAAGCAGCACTCCTCAGTGGCCCCCACTTCAGCTCCTGCCCTGACATCCTTCAGAGATGAGAGTGAGCTGAAATAAAGCTTTTTTCAGCGGTGGTTGAGATTTTGCTTTTTTTTTTTTTTTTTTTTTAATGTTTTTTTTTGAGACCATGTAGTTTTGCGCCTTTCCTGGATCTCACTCTGTAGACCAGGCTGGCCTCGAACTCACAGAAATCCGCCTGGCTCTGCCTCCCGAACTCACAGAACTCCACTGCTGCCCGGCAATTTTGCTAAATTTTAAAGATGTTAAAATTTTTTTTTTTAATTTTTATTTTCCTTTTTTGTACACACGTTAGGGGTGCGTGCGTGCGTGCGTGCGTGCGTGCGTGCGTGCATGTGCTCAAGCTTGGCATCCCATCTTCTGTCTTCCTCAATTGCTCTTTACCTTAGACCTTGAGACAAGGTCTCTCATTTGAACCCAGTTGAGCTCACTTGAGCTAGTTCAGCTACTCTGACTAGCTGCTTTGCTGTGGGGATCTCGTCTCTGCCCGCAGACAGGCCGCCATGCCCCCCTGACGGGTGCAGGGATCTGAACTCCGGTCCTCAGACTCACATGAGCGCTCTCCCTCTAGCCCGGGTTTGCTGTGTTGTAGGTTTCTCCTTCTGAGTTTTTGGTGTTTTTGTTTTTGTTTTAACACTTAATCTGAGCGGCTTCCTAAGCACCAAATGTTCTCCACATCGATGGCTTCAGTTTGTGTCTCAGGCTGAGCTGGAATTAGTGAAGTTTTGAACCTGTGCTGACTCTTAGCAGCTGTCACTTTAGAATCCAGGAATTGACCATCCTAATGTCAGAAGGACCCACTGCTTTGTGCCGTTTTCTCTTCCAGGAATGATGCTAAAACTGTCAATGTTATCACAACTGCCTGTTTCTCCAAGGTCACCAAGGTGAGCTGTAGTGCTGTGCAGAAGAAGCAGGGCTCTGTTCCCGAGGGCGGAAGTGGAGATGGGTGTGTCAGGAGGAAGTGACTACCACATACTACATCGTGCTTTAAAAATCCTGTACTTCTAGTTGACTCCTCTAAAGTGAGCCAGGAAATCACTCTGTAGAAAGAGACACCATCAAACGCAACTGCATGATGTTCACAAAACCCTGGCAGCAGTTTAGATTATTTCCCCTGTGAAACCTGGCTTTTCTTCTGTTGGCCTCCGGCACAGCTGAAAGAAACTCAGACAGTGTTTGACTCAGAAGCGAGGCTGTGATGGCACCTTTCTTGGAGATGTAGAGATCCTCAGCGGTCTACCTGAAGGGTAACTGTGCAGAACCTGGCTGTTGTTTCTGTTGGTTTATTTAAGTCAGTGTTCAGCAACAGGTACAAGTGTATAAAGACCGTGATTAGATCCCACAACCTCGGTGCCAGTGTCTTAGCTCCGTGTATGTTGTGAGGTTTGAGGTCTTCCATCTCTGTCAGGGGAGAGCTAACCTCTCCTTTCAGAGGAAGTGCGCCTGACCGTTTTTTATCTCATAAATGATTGATTTTGGGGGGTTCACAGGTGGAACCCAGAGACTGGGCTTCTTCTCCAGCACGCGCTCTGCTGTTGAGCTCTGTCCCTCTCCTCCATCCTAGTTAAGGTTGTCATTGGGTATTTGTGGAACAAGTGACTTGAAGTATTTTACATCATGAAAAAGGAGTCATTACCCTCCCTCCTACTCTTTGAGATTTTTTTCTCCAGACACAGCATATATGCATGTGGGGTGGCAGTGTAGACAGAGTCTGTATTGGACACACTGGGGAAGCTGACTTTATGTGGGGTGGCAGTGTAGATGGAGTCTGTATTGGGATGCACTGGGGAAGCTGACTTTTGTCTTGTTCTTTAGATATTAGTTGCTGCTTTGACGTTCTTCCTCGGGAAAGATGAGGAGGAGAAACAGGACAGTGACTCAGAATCCGAGGTGGGTTGAGTGGAGGTTCTTCGAGGTGTCCGGTTCCTCATGGGTGGCTCCTCTGCACTCAGTCTGTCAGACACTCAGATGTATAAGTTAGAGGGAACGAGGGTCACATCTGTCCTTTTTAGAGGCCTGCCGTGTTGAGACTCTAGTTCAAGACATCGGCAATGTTTTCCTTTTATTTGTCTGGTGAGACTGACGAAAATGTAAACCAGATTCATTTGACCCCGATCTTAGTTCACAGTTATTTCTACCTTTCATATGTACATTTAGAAGAAGAGAAAATGCTGCCAGTTTTGAGTAGAACCAACATCACAGAAGTAGGAAAGAGGAGAATAGTATTGCAGTGTCTTTAAAATCAAGTGAAAAAAAGTTTCTTAAAGAAGTAAAAAGAAGTTCTTTTTTAAAAATACTAAGAATGTACATATATATACAGGGCTGGAGTGATGCCCCAGTGGTGAAGAGCACTTCCTGCTCTTGTAGAGGACCAGAGTTTGGTTCATAGCACCCATGTTGGACAGTTTAAAACTGCATGTAACTCCAGCTCCAAGGGATTCAACACCCTCTTCTGTTCTCTCTAGGGATCTGCAGGGATGCTCAGATGCATGCATGCTCACATGCGCGCACGCGCGCGCACACACACACACACACACACACACACACACACACACACACAAATAATTTTAGCATTGCTGTAACTAGATCAGGAACCCCTGATAACATCTTACTAGATTTCCTTGTAAGAACGTTAAGATGATGTAGACAGAGTAAAGGTTTCCTGACTTTGTGTTATTTCTGTCATATTCCTTCCAGACCCATTTCGTTTCCAGGGCATTTATATGTTTGTACAGAAAGTCTTATGTAAGCATTTAGAAGCTATATGCATCATATGTACATACTGCAGTGGGCTTTGTTTGTGTCAGTGTGTGCAGATGCATTTTGTTTAGATCTATGAATACCCACCAAATATTCCAGAATATGAATATTATACTTTAAACACTCTTCTATTGATAAATACATTTCCAATTTCCTTCAGATAAAAGCAACATTGTGGGGCTGGAGAGATGGCTCAGAGGTTAAGAGCCCTGGCTGTTCTTCCAGAGGTCCTGAGTTCAAATCCCAGCAACCACATGGTGGCTCACAACCATCTGTAATGGGATCTGGTGTCCTCTTCTGGCCTGCAGGCAGAACACTGTCTGCATAATAAAGAAATTATAAAAAAAAAAAAAAAAAAAAAAAAAAAAAAAAAAAAAGCAACATTGTATCTGCATATCATACTGAAATGAAAAATATAAAAATCATTGCTGCAGGGAAAATGTGTGGTCTGTTTTTGCACACATGTGCATATTTCCTGATTTTAAAAGTTGTATTCATTACTAGGTGTGTGCAAAAAGTCTAAGAACCAAAATGTGGGGGCCAGAGAGATGGCTCAGCAGATAAAAGCACTTGTGGGGCACTCCAGCGACCTGAGTTCTGTCCGTAGAACCCACGTACAGAGGAAAGTGGAAAACCAGCTCCACAAAGGTGTCCTCTGCTAGCTACACAAGCACTGCTGCATAATCTGCACGCACGCATGTACGTACGTACGTACGTTGATGCCGACAGATGTTTTATTAATCAACCAGACACCTGTAACTCCAGCCTGGGGACTCAAGGCCTATAGTCTGCGTGGGCACCTGCACTCACATGCACACACTCACAGACACATACATACACATAAGTGAAAATTAAATCTTTAGAAGAAAAGGAAATGTAGTTGGAAGGACTGTGCACTGCTTCTGTGCGGATGTCCCCTGTCCCCGGTGTCCTACTGTGGTCTGTTCTGCAGGACGAGGGCCCCACAGCGAGGGACCTGCTGGTACAGTACGCCACGGGGAAGAAGGGCTCCAGGGACAAGAAGAAGCTGGAAAAGGCAATGAAAGTGCTCAAGGTGAGGCGTGCCGGAGACTGCAGTGGGAAGCGTTAGCCTGGAGAACACGCATGGGGTTTTTAGCCTGCTGAGAGAGAGAGAGAGAGCGTTAAAAACAAACAGACCTTAGAAATGCATGATGAATTGTAAGCATTAACATTTTAGATGAGTAGGTTATGTTCAGCTCTGACAAAACTGTGACTGAATAAATTTGATTAACTTACTCTAACTAGACATGAGTTCTTAGAAAAAGTTTGGTATTTGGTGGTGGTGACTCCAGATATCATCAGTTTGATCCCCATGGAGTCTGTGTGTACGTGTGCATGCATGTGTGGGTGTTACAGTTGTTTTGTGTGTGGGGGTTAGTGTGTGTACGTGTTTGTGCACACGTTCACATTTGTGCAGATGAACACAGTGCAGGTTGCCAAAGATCTGTGTTGGGTGTCTTCGATCACTTTGCACCTTACTCTTAGAGAAAGCATCTCTCCCTGAACCTGGCTAGGCTGGTGTTCAGTGAACTCCAGGAATCCACCTGTGTCTGCCTTCCCAGAGTTGGAGTTACAGGGCGAGCCACCACATCCCACTCGGTGCTGGGGATCCAAACTCGGGTCCTCATGCTCACATGGCAAGCACTTGGCCAGCTGAGCCGTCTCCCCAGGCTCTGTGTGGTGCTGGTGTTTGCATCTTTAAATCCAAGTCTCACACATTTCATAGCTGCTATATTTTCAAAGCTTTTGTTGTTGTGGTTGGGTTGGGTTGGGTTGGTTTGGTTTTTTGAGACAGGATTTCACTATGTAGCTAGCTCTGGCTGTCCTGGAACTCACTATGTAGACCAGGCTGGCTTCAAACTCACAGAGATCCACCTGCCTCTGCCTTCCAAATGCTCGGATTAAAGGCATGCACCACCATACCTGGGTCCTCAAAGCTTCATTTTAAAAGGCAAAAACCAACTTTAGTTCTTTCAAATGAAAAGAGATTTTTTTTAGGACAAGGGTTTTTTTTTTTCTTTTAAGCTCGTATAATGGGGGCAGGGAAATGGCTCAGTGGGTGAGAACTCTGCTGTGCAAGCTTGACCACCTGAGTTCAGATATCTATCACAAGTCAGGTGTGGTTGCCCACATCTGTAACCCTAGCTCTGATGGGAGAGGAGACGGGTGGGTCCCTGGAAATTGGTAACCAGCCAGCCTTACTAGAACACAGCAAGTCCAGGTTCAGTAAGAAACCAGCAGAGTGGTGGAGCACTGACGTCTTCCCTTGTTGGGCACACAGCACACAGTCTGGGACTGGCCAATGGCCTTCAGGGCACACAGCACACAGTCTAGGACTGGCCAATGGCCTTCAGGGCACACAGCACACAGTCTAGGACTGGCCAGTGGCCTTCAGGGCACACAACACACAGTCTGGGACTGGCCAGTGGCCTTCAGGGCACACAGCACACAGTCTAGGACTGGCCAGTGGCCTTTAGGACAGTCTGAGGACTGGCTAATGGCTTTCAGGGCACAGGCACACAGTTTGACTAATAAGGCATGTTACAGGAATTCAGAGCCAAGGGGATTTGAATGGGTTTCCCTTCTCTTTCAGAAACAAAAGAAGAAGAAGAAACCAGAAGTGTTTAACTTTTCAGCTATTCACCTGATTCACGATCCCCAAGGTACCATAATTACTACTTCTGAGTTCCTTGTTGGCCTTATCACTTCTGTTTTCTTACTCCTGTTTTAGACCAGTCTTTCTTAATTGAATCACCTAGGAACTGGGTAAAGTGCAGATTCTGATTCATTAGGGCGTGGGCATGGCTTTGGAGTCTGCACTTCCAAGAAAGTCTGCGTAGATTTGCTGTTGGCAGTCTGCAGACCACACTCTCAGAAGCAAACTGTGTCCGAGTCACTGTAGAGGTTGATGCACACCACCTCAGGAATCTGTATTAGGAATATGTAGTATATCCAAGTATACACATATGCATGTAACAATAATTAATGAAAAAAAGGCTGGGAAAGGTGTGTGGGAGGGTTTGAAAAGAGGAAAGGGAGGGGCAAAATTATAACCTCAAAGAAGAAACGATTTAAAAATGTATCTTAGGAACCCAGAGCTCTGGAGAGTTGCCCTATCAGCTAAGAGCACTGGCTGCTCTTGCAGAGGACCCAGCTTCCTGGCTCCCACATCAGGTGGCTCACGATGCCGGCCTGGCTTTAAGGGGTCTAACACCTTCTTCTGGCCTCTGGGCATCTGCACACATGCACGTACAAGCATACACATAAATAAAAATTAATAAATATTCTCTAAAAAAAAGTTAAAAATCTCCTTGAGTGTTGGCACAGCACTCAGGAGGCAGAGGCAGGCAGATCTCTCAGTTCTGCAGGCCAGCCTGATCTACACAGTGAGTGCCAGGGTAAGAGTCCTTGAGATGAATTTGGGGTGCCGTATTTGATCTTTCCACTGATGTAACGCCTCATGCCCTTTCCTGTGCCTGTTACATGCTGTCTGCAGCCGCGAACCCACAGTTCCTCTGATTCCTTCCCTCCAGACTTTGCAGAAAAGCTTCTGAAGCAGCTCGAGAGCTGTAAGGAGAGGTTTGAGGTGAAGATGATGCTCATGAACCTCATCTCCAGACTGGTGGGGATTCACGAGGTGCGCGACTTGCTCCTTCTCTCGGCTGTTAGGAGTTGGGTGGGCTCAGGAAAGGCAAGCAGTTATGTCGAGCGGTGTTCCGGTTTTCATCCCCAAGCCGCTGCACAGCTGGAATCAGCAGGAAATCTGCCTTTCTGTCTGAAAGCAGCTGCTTTTATTTACACTGCTTCCTTTCCAGTGCGTGTGAGCGCTAATCTACACTCAGTTCACGTGTAACCGTTACGTGCTCTGTTCTTCATACCTTCACATAAGTGTTCCTGAGCCAGAATAAACTACATGCTTCTCTTGATTCTGGCTACCTTTCAGTGTGCCTAGCCCTTCCTGGCATGAACTTCCGGGTGTCTCTGGTAGGTGTTGTGTATTTGCAAAGATGGGATCTCTGGGTGTTTCTTTTGTATTGAGTTAGATTGCAAGGGCTGCCTGGTGGTGGGGTGTGTGTGTGTGTGGGTGTGTGTGTGTGCGTGTGTGTGTGGGTATGTGTGTGTGTCTGTGTGTGTGTGTGTCTGTGTGTGTGTGTGTGTGTGTGTGTGTGTGTGTGTGTGGTGGACGTGTGTGTGTGTGTGTGTGGGTGTGAGTGTGTGTGTGTGTGTGTGTGTGTGTGGGTGTGTGTGTGTGTGTGTGTGTGTGTGTGTGTGTGTGTGTGTGTGTGTGTGTGTGTGTGTGTGTGTGTGTGTGTGTGGTGGACGTGTGGATACTTTCCGAAGAGCTGCCTTGAGAATAGGATTAACAAAATTTAGACCACAAAGAAGTAATCCTTGACATTGTTCTCTTGGCTGCTTTATTTTCTCTTCTGTATATGGGGGTTGTGTGTGTGTGTGTGTGTGTGTGTGTGTGCAATGCATGTGTTCAGTGCCCATGGAAACCAGAAGAGAGCATTGAACCCTCTAGGACTGGAGTTACAGATGCTTGTCAGTCATCATATGGGTGCTGGGAACACGTGGTCCTCTGGAAGAGCAGCCAGTGCTCTTAATGGCTGAGCCATCTCTCCAGCCCAGTTTTCTTTTCTTTCTTTCTTTTCTTTTTTTTTTTTTTGGTTTTTCGAGACAGGGTTTCCCTGTGTAGCTTTGCGCCTGTCCTGGAACTCACTCTGTAGCCCAGGCTGGCCTCAAACTCACAGAGATCCTCCTGCCTCTGCCTTCCGAGTGCTGGGATTAAAGGCGTGCGCCACCACTGCCCAGCATCCAGCCCAGTTTTCTGACAGGGTTATCATGACTGCTTCTGCTCTGAGATTGTTCAACATGTTGCTTTCCTTGGTTAAAAACACCGAGTGCCGAGTCCTTCCTCCAGTGTGGTGGGACTAGAAGACAGTAGAGTCAGGACTGTCCATTTGTGGCAGTCTGAGAACACTAGGGCCTCTCAGATTTGCCTGTTCTGTCCCGGCGGCTTTAGGACCAGTGCTGGTCCTGGTCCCTCCTCTTCTGTGAACACCAAGTTGGATCTCTGCAGCCAGGCCAAGGTCAACACTAGAAGAGTGTTGGGTTTTGTTTGCCTTTCCCTACGTTCTTCTTCTCTTTCTCTCTCGAATGGTGAGATAGTAGGGGAGTGTTGGGGAGAAAAGCTTTCCCTGGCTTTCTGCAGCATATTGAATTAGCCTGTGATGAGATTGCTTCCTGAGACAAGAGCGAGTCAAAACGATTGCAAGTGCATTTGTCTTGATGATGGCATTACTTGATGGGAAATGAAATTCATGCTTCGGTCTCGTAAATATTCAAGTTGGTGCATTCTTCTCTCCACAGCTTTTCCTCTTCAACTTCTACCCTTTTGTGCAAAGGTTTCTGCAGCCCCACCAGAGAGGTAACCTGCCCGTGTGTCTGCTACCTAACAAGTGCTGGTCTGTTGTTGTAGTGTCAGTAAGACAGATGGAGTCATGTGTGTTTTATGTAGAGAAAGGAAGATGGAAGGCTGAGGCAGGGGGATCAGGACTTCAGGTCAGCCCCAACCCCCCCCCCACGCCTATTTTTTAAATTAAACAAAATAAAAAAGATAAATTCTTGCTTGCAAGTCTTTTTGTAATATAAATTCTCCTGTCAAAACTTCTAGTTTGGGGGCTGGAGCGATAGCTCAGCAGTTAGGAGCATTGTACTGCTCTTGCAGAGGACCTGGGCTCACTTCCCAGCACCCACACGGTGGCTTACAACCATCCATAACTCCCTCTTCTGACCTCCACAGGCACCAGGCATGCATGCAGTGCACATACACACATGCATGCGAAGCATCCATACACATAAAAAATAAATTACAGAAAAATCTAGTTTTCACCTTTGACTGTAGCTTTGTCGTAACAGGACTTTATGTTACTGTTCTCCGTGGCCTTGTGTGCCTTCTCAGTTAGCAGGGACACAGAAGCAGGGAAAGATGGTTGTCGTTTGCCCAAACAGGAAGGAAGTGACCATCTGAACATCTGACGTGAGCCCTGCACTGTGCTAAGTGCTTTCTGTACATCACCAGGTGAAACTGCTGTTAAATGACCTCTTTGAAGGACAGGAAGGGACCACGATCATTCAAGTGAATGACAAGTCAGCATTTGCTTCTTTCCCAGAGGCCTCCCTCCTCCTTTTGATTTTGGTTGGTGATGGCTTTTTGTTCGGTTTGTTTTTATATTTTTGAGAAACTCACTATGCATGCTGGCCTTGCCTGGAACTCCCTGTGTGCACCAGGCTGGCCTTGAATTCACAGCGCTCCTTCTGCCTCTGGCATGCACCACTGCACCCAGTTTGGGGCTTGTTGGTTTTTGCCCGGGCTGGGAGGAACTTCAGCAGGCCTCCTGCATGGCCTCTCATGCTGCCCTTAGAGGCGTGAGTCACTTGCCCGGTCCAAAGGCCTTGTTCTTTACCTACACCATGCAGCCTCTTGGAAGAGAGTATGTTCATATATGTACATTTGTGTTTGTCCAATAGATGTTCATTTTGTGACTTATTTAGTTTGGGGCTTGAGACCACATTTGGTGTGTAGCCCCAGCTGGCCCCAGTCTCGGGGTCCTGCTGTCTCTGCTGCCACTCCTAAGTGCTAGGACTCTAGGTGTGAGGTACCACACAGCCTTCTTGGTGGTTTCTGTGCCTGCACAGAAGGCCAAGGAGAGCAGTACATCTGTGAGGTTCATGGTGACCGTAAAGCAGAGTCCTTACTCTCACTGAACTTGTTATAGAAAGAAGTCTAGGCAGCGCTGTGTATACTACCCAGGTCAGGGAAATTGAAGAGAAAAGCAGAGTAAGGACAGTAGTGAGTATGGGAGCAGATGCTCTCTTAGACTATATGATCACAGAGGGCCGTTTGGTGAGGTAGAGTTGAACACAGAACCTGAAGGAGCCAAGAGGTGAGCCCTCAGATAGGTAGGGGCTGGTGTTCAGGTAGAGTAGGTGAAGTGACAGTCCTGTGATTACTGAGATTGCTTGCAGTGTCGCTGTAGTCCTTGGAGGCAGATGATAACGTGTGTCCTTTCTCATCTCTGGTGCTTTCAGAAGTCACAAAGATCCTGCTGTTCGCTGCACAAGCCTCTCATCACCTGGTGCCGCCAGAGGTGAGAACTTGCCCTAACCTCCAGATGGGTGCATGCAGTGCAGTGCTGCCACCCGGATCCAGTGTGTGCAGTGCTGCCCCCCCAATCCAGTGTGTGCAGTGCTGCCCTCCCCCGATCCAGTGTGTGCAGTGCTGCCGCCCGGATCCAGTGTGTGCAGTGCTGCCCTCCCCCGGATCCAGTGTGTGCAGTGCTCCCTCCCAGATCCAGTGTGTGCAGTGATGCCCCCCGGATTCAGTGTGTGCAGTACTGACCCCCGGATCCAGTGTGTGCGGTGCTGCCCCCCCCCCCGATCCAGTGTGTGCAGTGCTCCCTCTGGATCCAGTGTGCGGTGCTGCTGCCCGGATCCAGTGTGTGCAGTACTGCCCCCCCGATCCAGTGTGTGCGGTGCTGCCCCCTGGATCCAGTGTGTGTGGTGCTGCCTCCTAGATCCAGTGTGTGCAGTGCTGCTGCCACTGGACATGTTAGGTTTCTTCCCAGAATTGCTGTCTCTCCTGTCCCCTTTACAGGGACGGAGGAGACCTAACTCCTAAGGAGACGCAGTAGACCTTAGCTGTACAGTTCACAGAAGGGAACGAGCTGAGGATTCCGACTTTAACTACCAAGTTCTATGACTAGGAAGGTCCAAGGGTATTTATAAGGCCATGGTGTTATCGTTTAAAGCTGGTAATTCTTTGATTCAAAGAACACTGAATTAGCCTGTGTCAAAGCAAAGTTTTGTTTTGATTTTGTCATTGTTGAAAACAATGGAATGGACAGTAAGAAAGCAGAAGTAGCCGGGCACCAGCACTTGGGAGGTAAGGGCAAACAGCTCTATGAGTTCGAGTCCAGCCTGGTCTACAAAGTGAGTTCCAGGACAGCCAGGGCTATTAATAGAGAAACCCTGTTTCTGGAAAAGCAACACCAAAGAAAGCAGAAGTGGGGGCTGGAGAGATGGTTCAGTGGTTAGAGCACTGGCCGCTCTTCAGAGACCCAAGCTTGGGGCCTCGAACCCAAGTCAGACACTCACAAACCTCCTCTAACTAGCTCCAGCTGGTCTGGTGCCCTCTTCTAGCCTCCGAGGCCACTAGAATACATGGCACACACACAAAAGTAAAAAACAAAAATCTTTACAAAGAAGGCACAAGCATGACTATTAGAGAAGGGAGGGAGCAGGGGTGAGACGGGAGGGTACTTCAGAACGAAGGGTAGCAAGGCAATGGCCCGTGGATAACAGTGGCGTGATGACACATGTTACCTGTAAAAAAAGGAGAACTGTGTTCTAAGCCAGTCATATGACTCAATGGGTAACCACGACAACATGACTTCAATGCCCAGAACTCACTTAAAACTAGATGCAGTTGTGCACATCTGTGATCCTGCCACTCCTTCCAAGAGACAGGCTGTAGAATAGGAAAATCTCCCCCAAGAGTAAAGCTAGCCTGGAGTGTGCAGTCAGTAGAAACCGGAGACCTGCTTCGGTGAGGTATGAGATGAGAGCTGACTCTTGTAAGTTGTCCTTTGACCTCTGCACACATGCCCTGGTGTGCACTCACTGGTGTGCACACACATACACACACACACACACACACACACACACACACACACACACACACACACACACTGAAATTTTAAAAGTTTAAAAAAGAACAATGTTAAAGGACATTGCCCAACACTGGTAACCTTTGCCTTAACGGTAACGCAGAATTCTGAATTCTGACCTGGAGGCAGATGTTTTCTCCCTCACTCCTTAGTTCTCATTCTCAGCTCCCATCCTGAGGGTGGAAAGCTCCTTCTGCACTGAAGGATCGGCTGTGCTCAGGAAGCAGGGACCCCTCACCTGACTCACCTCTTCTGTTTCCAACCCAGATTATTCAGTCATTGCTCATGACGGTGGCCAACAATTTTGTTACTGACAAGAACTCTGGGGAAGTCATGACCGTAGGGTACGTAGAGCATGCCTGGGGACGGTAGGTGTTCTAGTGTACCAGCATGGGCAGTTAGAGCTGGAGGTGTGACCTCTAGAAAAGCAGTCTTCTCAAGGAGGTTCTGTGGTTTCATCTTATTGGAGGGAACCGTATAAAAATGCTTGTCTTGCTGGTCAGCCACGTGATGTTTTGCAGGTTACTCTTATGTGAGTGACTTTCAACAACCTACATGTTTCTTTGTCTCCCACCATGAATTGTGCTGGGACAAGCGATTTGTTAATGAGTCACTTTAAGGAGAGACTAGAGAACTTCTGTAGCCCTTCTGGTTAACTCAAGGGCTTGTCTAATCTCCCCACATTTGGTGATACGCTAAATAGTTCCTTTGCATCTCCCTTGCAAACTGTGGCTGACTAACCAAGCTGACTTCATGCCTCCTCCTTAGAGCTAGTGGCAAATCCTGCCCTGATTAACAACACTGGCCCTGGTTAACACTGGCAGAGCAGGTGTGGCTGGCGGGAATGTCGGCCTGTAAGGCTGCTTGCCCTCTTTCTCTGCCACACTGCAGGGTTAGGCTCCTAAGCCTATAAAATCCGACCTGTGTCCTTTTGATTTTTGAACGTAAAATTACTCTTTTAAGTTCACTTTTCCTTTCCCAGAATCAATGCTATAAAGGAGATAACGGCCCGATGTCCTTTGGCCATGACTGAAGAACTTCTCCAGGACCTGGCTCAGTATAAGACACACAAGGATAAGAGTGAGTTCCTGTCATTCTCTGTAGGCCATTGGGCACAGCTGACTCGCTTTTACCTCACTGTAGTCTCTGCCTCAACATTTCTAATCAAAGGTGGTGTTTATTTATAGACGTAATGATGTCTGCCAGAACTTTGATTCATCTCTTCCGGACACTGAACCCTCAGATGCTGCAGAAGAAGTTCCGGGTAGGTGAGGGCACTCAGGGTGGTCTAAAGATTGTGTTCTCAGAAAGTGAGGGCAGTGCCTGCTGTTCACGTGATAGATGAGTGATTCTTCCACGGGGAGTGTGCGTGATGTGTGTGGTGCTGTTCTTCAAGCTTAGGATGCAGTTGATTGAACTCCTTGGTCCTCAGCCCTTGTGGCCGACATGTGCTCTGTGATGACGGCTGTCTGTCGGCTCTTGCTACTTGACAGTGTTTGATGCTGTCAGCAGGTGGAGTCTGCAGGACCAGTCAGCCCCCGATGCACAAGCCAGCAGAGAGGGAAGCTCGTTTGTAGCACAGAGAGATGGCGCTGTGGAAACTTGAGAAGGCAGGGCAGTTATGCTTTGCAAAAGCCAGCTTCTCAGTTTAGCTCAGAAGACAGAGAGAAGGAAGTGAACTGTCCTCTGCCTGGGGGGTTATGTTGTTGATGTGAGGTGTACACAAGTTGTTCCGATTATTTGCCCACCTCCATTTTTTAAGAGTTCTCACCCTAGAGGGCCTTTCATAATGAATGTTCCTATCCTCTAAGCACCTTATTTTTAAATACTTTTCTCTTTTAGGGTAAACCTACTGAAGCCTCCATTGAAGCAAGAATACAAGAATATGGAGAGTTAGATGCTAAAGATTACATTCCAGGAGCAGAGGTTCTAGAGATTGAGAGACAAGAGGATACAGAGGATGATGAAGGTTTGCTGGCCTTCCCTTTGCCTTGCCTTCTGCTGGGGATTGAACCCGGGTCCTCACTCATGCCTCACTTCAGATCTGGCCCCTGGAGCTAAGATCAGGGAGCTTTTGAGTGGTTGTGTGCGTGCCTGACCAAGAGCTATGACACTCACGTATCCTGGCTGCCTCTTACGGAGCGGCCTGCAGCTTCTTTCATAGCCAGCGGCCATCCCTGGTCCTCCTCCTTCGTGAATTCGTTTGGTGAGGTAGTCAGAGTCGTGCTTCAGGCTCCAGTTAGTGTCCAGGCACAGCTTTGGGGAACACTCAGTTCACTGGACAGTGGGGGAGTCTGAATCAGACATTCTCTCCATGACTTCAGTACAGGCTGGTTTTCTGGCGAGAGTCTGTTCCTCTTTGAGCTGTAAGAAGTAGGTAAGTCACTGCAAGGTTTGGCTGTTGACAGATACTTGGTCAGCGCTAGGTCTCCGCTCCTTAAATTCACTGAAGTGATGTGGTGGCATATGCCAGCAGATGTCTCCCAGCTGGTCAGTGGGGTATCTGAGGCTCATTACCTTACTCTTCAGCATTGCTGATTTATGTCAGCTTGCTGTGCCTGCTGAACCAGAGGCGGTACCAGTGAGTTCTCTTTCACCCAGATGGATGGGAAAGCGCCAGCCTCAGCGAGGAGGAGGAGGAGGAGGAGGAGGATGGTGAATGGGTTGATGTGCACCACTCTTCCGACGAAGAACAGCAAGAGATTGTAAGTCCACATGTCCTGTCACAGTGCATCTCTCTGTTTGCCAAGGTGCTATTTTTGCTGGGCCATGTTAAAATTGCGGTGACTGAGCTGTCCCTTAAGCTGGTAGCCATTTATCCTTTTGGCTGTATGCTTTTCAAGGCTAAGAAGCTGGACAGCATGCCCATGGAGGAGCGGAAAGCCAAAGCTGCAGCCATCAGCACGAGTCGGGTTTTAACACAAGATGACTTCCAGAAAATCCGCATGGCCCAGATGAAGAAGGAAATGGACGCTGCCCCTGGGAAAGCCCAGAAAAGGAAATACGTCGAAATCGACAGTGATGAGGAGTCCAGGTGAAGATGGTACCCTGCCAGATCTGCAGTCGGCTTGGACGGGGGTGCTGTGCCAGATCTGCAGTCGGCTTGGGCAGGGGTGCAGTCCAGATCTGCAGTGGGCTTGGGCGGGGGTGCTGTGCCAGATCTGCAGTCGGCTTGGGTGGGGATGCTGTGCCAGATCTGCAGTCGGCTTGGGTGGTAGTGCGAGCATCAGGGAAGGACGGTCACCCTCACCTTGTGTTGTTTTATCCCTCGCCACAGGGGTGAATTGTTGTCTCTTCGGGACATTGAACGCCTTCATAAGAAGCCCAAGTCTGACAAGGAAACAAGACTAGCAACTGCCATGGTGAGTGGGGCAGTTTTTGTAAACAGAAAGGGAATAAAATGAACCGTAATCCCCCAGTGTGGGGGGTATAAACTCCCTGGTGAGTGCTCTTTCCCTCTCTCCCTCCTCCTCCCTCCTCTTCCTCTCTCCTCCCTGTCTCTCTCTCTCCCTCTCCCTCCCTTCTTCCCTCCCCTCCCCCCTCTCTCTCTCCATATCCTTTAAAGGTATAATTAACATAGAACAAAATGTACCGTTATTAGGTGTTAGATTAGGTGATTTGTTTTAAGGCAGGCGAGATCTTACATAACCCACAATTCAGACTGGCCTAAAGCTTTAGTTGAGGATGACCTGACCCTCCTGCCTCTATTCCCAGGTGATTTACAGACGTGTGGGGCCACGCTTGGTTTATTCAGTGCTGGGGAAAGGACCCAGAGCCTGTGCCTGCTAAGCAAGCATTCCACCAACTGAGCGACATCCCAGCCCTCATTAGATGAGAGATTTTTCTGTTTTGTTTTTGGTGTGCTTACTTTCTGTTGTTTTGAGACAGGGTCTCTGTATGTGACTGTTCTAGAACTCTCCATGTAGACCAGGCTGGTATTGAACTCAGATCAGCCTGTGTGTGCTGGGATTAAAAATATCCCCACTACCCATGGCTATTAGATGAGTTTTGACAACTGTATGTAACCATGTAACTACCACCCAAAACAAAATGTGGAGGGTAGAAATGAGTATTCTGTGCTCCTGTTGTCAGAACGCTTAGTACAGTTATTAAAGCAGTAGAGAAACGTGCTCACAGGTGGAGTCGTTCTGGCTCCTGCTGCTCCTGCTGCTCCTGCTGCTCCTGCTGCTCCTGCTGCTCCTGCTCCTCCTGCTGCTCCTCCTGCTCCTCCTGCTCCTCCTGCTGCTCCTGCTGCTCCTGCTCCTCCTGCTGCTCCTGCTGCTCCTGCTGCTCCTGCTGCTCCTGCTCCTCCTGCTCCTCCTGCTGCTCCTGCTGCTCCTGCTGCTCCTGCTGCTCCTGCTCCTCCTGCTGCTCCTCCTGCTCCTCCTGCTGCTCCTGCTGCTCCTGCTGCTCCTGCTCCTCCTCCTGCTCCTCCTGCTCCTCCTGCTCCTCCTGCTCCTCCTGCTGCTCCTGTTCTTCCTGCTGCTCCTGCTGCTCCTGCTGCTCCTGTTCTTCCTGCTCCTCCTGCTGCTCCTGCTGCTCCTGCTGCTCCTGCTGCTCATGTTTGTGCAGTGACCGCGACTGAGCTGCCTTCTGTACCTTGACAGTAGCTCCTCCTCACCTTTCATTCTGTGGGAACGGAGAGTCCTGGAGACAATTCGAACCCATGTGCTTTCTCCTCTGCTCTTCCACACACTGACATCTTCCCCTTCCCCACCATCCAGCACCAGCTCAGCTCTGGGAATCGGGCTGAATGGGTTTCCTTTCACTGAGCTCAAGCTCGTCTCTGCTGGAGTGAGTCCTAGAGAACAAGAGCTGTACTTGGTCCCTGTCTTGGGGTTGACATCCAACAGAGAGATTAGGTAATGCCCAAGGTGTCGTTCTTAAAGTACTAATCATAATTGCTTTGTGCTAATAGGCGGGAAGGACAGACCGAAAAGAATTTGTGAGGAAGAAAACCAAAATAAATCCATTTTCCAGTTCCACAAATAAAGAGAAGAAAAAACAGAAGAACTTTATGATGATGCGATATAGCCAGAATGTCCGGTCAAAAACCAAGCGCTCCTTTCGGGAGAAGCAGGTGGGTTCAGTGTGGAGCCTGAGTGCTAACAACACAACACAGCTGTTTGTTTGACAGGAGGGGTGCCTTCTGAGTACCACATGCTGAGTGTGCTTTGGGGTTCAAGGGAACGCTCTGAGGTCGGGAGCCGTCAGGGTGGAAAAGTCTCAAACCTGAGTTGATAAGGGTCACCATGTGACCTGTGGGTGACCCTGGATCTCTGTAAGTAAGAGAAGCAAGCTGGGTCCCCTCTGACGTTCATTCCCATGCTAAAGTAGTCCCCACCCTGTGAGGTGAATTGAAATTGATCCATGTTGTGCGTGGGAAAGCCGTGCTCAGCACACAGTTCCGCTGTGTTGTGATGTCTGTGTGCCCTTTCACAGGAAGCATCGTGTTGACCAGCCTTCGGGATTTCCATCCATTGTAGCTTCACTGGTTTGCTTGCCTGTTTTAAGACAGGGTCTTACTGTGTGCTTTATAATGGCTTGAACTCACCCAGGCTGGCTTTCCTCAGAGATTCACTTGATTCGGCCATCTTAAGTGCTGCTTTGCTCATGCATGCATGCGTGTGCTGCCATGCATGCGGGCGTGTGCTTCCATGCATGACCCAGTCATGCCGCTTGGGTGGCCCACTCATCTCAGTGCTGCACTGTAGTAAACATCTGATGTTGTGTTTTCCTCTTCTGGGAGCGTCCTAGAGCTTACCACGTGTCATTCTGAAGCCACGGTAGAGAGTCAGTTCCAGGCTACACAGTCTCTGAACCAACTTTCCTGGTAGCTAGCCAGCGACAACCTGCCAAGACTGAGCGCAGTGGCCAGCCCTGTGGGCAGCTCTGACTGCGTGGGTGCCACCACCTAACACTACCTGTCTGTTTTATTCCTTCACTTGTAGTCTGTGTTTAACACGTGTAGATAATAAAGTGATGACATGTCTAAATAAAGGCTCTGCATTCTGCCAGAGTTGGACTGACTTAAGTTCTGTCCTTCAGAGCCTTCCAAACTTGTAGGGTTGAGGAAATGGCAGCCACCTGTTGGCAGCCTTGCTTCTGCCGTGGATTAATTTAGCTTCGGGCATCACTCCCCCACTTCCTGTTCTGTAGAACGCTGGTTTTTAGCATCATAGAGAAGCTGGCCTTTGACCCTTATCAGTGCTTTAGTAAACGTTTCCCTCACAGATTAGAGAAGTGTTAAGACTGAACAAAGAGTTCACTGGACACACTCACAGCTGTTGGTTACAGATGTTTCTTCGTCCTGCAGCTGTCCTGCTCCTTGAACTGACAAGTGAACCAGCGTTCCTGCACATTTCCCTGCGTGCAGTTTCTTCAGGGTTTACTCCTTATAAAACATAGCTCTTGATCCTGGTTTTCATATTGTCTCAGCTACACTGAGATGTCACTGTTTAAAGTGAGCATAAGATGCGTCAAATAAGCTGGGCGGTGGTGGTACACGCCTTTAATCCCAGCACTTGGGAGGCAGAGGGAGGCGGTTCGAGGCCTGCCTGGTCTACAGAGTAAGTTCCAGGACAACCAGGGCTACAAAGAGAAACCCTGTCTCAGAAAACAAAACAAAACAAAAAAGCATCAAATACTATTTTTAAGAAGATGAAATTAATTTTGTAGTATGCCTTGTTTTACCTAATAGATGGAAGTAATTCTAACACCTAATCAATATAGGAGTTATTGAGATATTTTATATTTGTGTTAAGTAATTGAAATCCAGGGTCCTGTTTTACACAGCACACCCAGTTTGAACAAGTAACTCTTTGTTCTAATTATTTCTTTCCTGCTGGAGTGTAGGCAATACTGAAGCATGCACGCACCTCCTGTCAAGTGCTCAGTAGCCAGAGAGTCCCTGAAACTTCCTGTGACCCTGGGCACCCTCTAGAAATGAGCAGCACAGTTAACCCCTTATCAGTATTTCACTGTCCTAAACAGAATCTAGAAGCCTTGCTGTGGAGCCCAAAGGGGGAGATGGGGCTGGAGACATGTCTTCTTTGAGCTAATGGCATTTGAAGGGGAAGGAGCTGAGGGGATGTGGGAGTAGTTGTGTGGATGGAAGTGGCCAGCAGGTGCCGAGACAGGGCTTGGCCTGCGGCTTAACTATTCAGGGCTTCCGAGTTCACAGGAGCAGGTCCTGTGAATGAAGTGTAAACACAAACAGCCAACAAGACCCTGGAGAGTGGTAGCCTTAGCCAAGCCGGCTGAGATTCTTCCTTTTCTTCTTTAATGCCCTAACGACTCCACCTGCCTACAGAGAGATTGGAAGGTCCAGCAGGAAGCTGAAGGCATGGAGACTGTAAACTTTAGATGTAGAGCCAGGCGATGTCTACCCTAGAATGGCTTTTATACTTTTGAGACAGGGTGTCAAATGAGTATGAGCCCAGACTGGCCTGGAATTCAGTCTTTCTGACTCAGCCTGCCAGGTGCTGAAGGTGTAAGTCACTATACTGGCAAAACAAGTTAACACGTGTCTTATTAAAGTAAAAGGCCAGAATTTTGTCAAGTGTATGGGACAAAGAGTAGTGTTTGGGACAAAGAGTAGTGTTTGGGAATTAATGGAGAATTGCTCATCACACACTGAAGATGTGTGCCTTGCTTACCTTTTACTACGTAAAACTTAGGCTTGTTCTTAATAGCCTTTTGTATTCCGGTTATCTGGGAAGGCTTAGAAATCTTGACTGGACATCTGTACCTCTAAGTGCTTAGTAGAGCAGAGAAGTGCTGGGTGCCATCCCTGAAGTCAGGTGATGCTGTTTTTGTAGGAAACATGAGGTCACTGCAGACGTTGGTTTTGGTCTTTTTTTCTGGACCATAAACTCTGCCTTCAAATTCTACCCCATTTATCATCATCACAGGAGCCTCCATTTCCCATGGCTAGAAGAAAGAGTCACATCCACCTAGAATACACACATTTCATTTCACCTGATGTATTTCTGATACAAAGTGATTAAAGATATTAAAAAATGTAGAGCCTGGGTTGATGAGATGGCTCAGCAGGTAAAGTCCAGGAACCCATGAAGTGCAGAAAGGGGGTCAGTTCCACAGAGATGCCCTCTGACCTCCACAGGGTACCATGATACATGCATGTTTCCCCTCCCCTGTTGTGGAATACATGTTTAACTAGGCAAAGATGTGTTACATTTGTTATGTTGTATTTCTTTAACTATGTGAAAGCATGTTGCATTTGTTTCTGCTGCCTTTGTTAGTGATGTAAAGATGTGTTACATTTGTTTGTGTTACAGAGTATTACTTTAGCTATAATGTAAGTATGTTACATTTGTTTCTGCTGCCTTTGTTAATGATGTAAAGATGTGTTACATTTGTTTGTGTTACAGAGTATTACTTTAACTATGTGAAGGTTCGATACATTTGTTTCTGCTGCATTTAATTATGTAAAGATGTGTTGCTGTTTCACCTTACCTGCCTAAGTCAGTTGATTGGTGTAATAAAAAGCCGAGCAGCCAATAGCTAGGCAGGAGAAGGATAGGCGCAGCTGGCGGGCAGAAAGAATAAGTAGGAGGAATCTAAGAGAGAGAGAGGGTGGGGGGAGAGAGAGAGAAGAGGGAGAGAACAAGGGGGAAAGAGACGGGCACGCCCGGGGCCAGAAGCAGTGGAGAGAGAGGTAAAAAGCCCTGAGGCAAAACACAGGTGAAGAGAAGCAGGCTAAGTTATAAGAGCTAGTGGGATAAGCCTAAGATAAGGCCGAGTGTTCATAACTAATAAGAAGTCTCGTGTCATGATTTGGGAGCTGGGTGGTGACCCAAAAGAAAGTCTGCTACATTCCCCCTCTCATATACATACACAAGTAATAATAATAAATAAAGTAAAATCTTTTCTATTAAGAGCCTGAATTAACTAGGAAGAAATATTTGTCTTGAGCCTAATACCCAGAGTTTTGATTCCTAATGTTAATGTCTTCAAGTCCGAGCCATTGAAAAGAAGTTACAGTGGTGACGTATGGTAAGGTTATCTTACTGGCTGGGCAGCAATTGCCTCTACCCTATCTTGCTGACCTGGACTGGATCCTTTAGGAAGTATTTCACTATGTGATGTTTTAGGATGGCTGTTACCTAGTGGTTCTTGTCTGGTAAATTTATGACCTAGTTGGTGTAACAAGTTCTCACTGTTGGTGTTTTCTTTCTCTCCTCTTACAGCTAGCACTGCGAGATGCACTTCTGAAAAAGAGGAAAAGAATGAAGTAACCTACGAGCAAGTTATCCATTTCCTACTAAATGCTAAGTGTGTATCAACATGCTGAAAATTAGAAAATATTTGTTTACATTAAAAGGCCAAGAAACGCTATATTTTGGAAACCACAGTAACATTTGTAGGAATTTGGTATTTTTCATTTGGAGGTGGGGCTGGTGGGAATGTGAAATGTATGTAAATAGTAGTGACGTTAAAAACCTCATTTTGAACTCAAAGAGCAATACCAAGTGCCTACTGATTGTTGCTGCGGACAGAGCTGAGTGAGCCAGAGCCCTCTCTGAGGGCAGGTGTATGTATATAGGGTGTTTATAGTGAGCTGTCAGTAGTTCCCTCGTGGCAGTTGGTCCATTCTCTTGGGGTCGCTGGGGCTCCTGGACTAACTGCGGGGGTGGGAGTTACACATGCTCTTCAACCGGACATTGTTACAAGAGTAAGAGGTTCTTACTTGTAAATAGGCTTACCCGCTGATCGGGTTCCTGCTGTACAGACGGGCAGACAATCAGACGCTACTTTTCTTTTTTTTTTTTGTAAAGAGTTTTGGCTAAGACCTCATTTTTCAAATCGCCTTAAGTCTAAATAGTGATTTTGAAATGTCTTGCAGGGTGCGGTGGCACACACCCATAATCCCAGCATTTGGAAAGCTAAGGCAGGAGTCTCGTGGGTTTAGAACCAGCTTGGGACATACTGAGCTAGTTCAGGGGCAGCCTGGGCTGCATAGTGAAACTCCAACCAGAAACACAGGCGTCTTTGAGCTTTCTTTCCATTTGAGTGGCCTGTTCTCCGCTGTCTGTTCCTGTTGGGGTTTTGTTGATGTTTTTGCTGTGCTAGGAATCAGCCCCAGGGCCTGGTAATTAGCACTAGATGGATTCTCTGCCGCTGAGCTTCTCGCCAGTCCTGAGTGCCTGCTCTTCACATTGGTTTGATCAGTCCCTTCATTCTCAACTCAGCCCATTGCTTGCCTGTTTTCAACCAAAGCTTACCGGTTTTTAATGTCAGATGGGTGTATGCAGTGAACAGTCACGCTTGAGTCCCTTGTGGGACACGGTCTGTGTGCAGACTGCTGGACTTAGAAATAGTAATGCCTTTTGCCTCAGATGGCTTAGGTAATCTTGTAGAGAAAGCGTTCCATGTTTGGATTAGAGGAAAGGTCAGATTTCCGCCCCTCGGAATTGGTAGAAGCTTCTGCGGTTGGCTTTCCTTCCCCTTTTCATTGTTCAGTTTCTAAGTGCTCCCTTGGTTTTCTTCATCCCTGTCACTTCCCCTGTGGTGCCCTGGGTCACTGTCGGGATTGCCCGGCGGCCTCACCCGGCTGCAGAGGAAGGGTGCAGTGCAGACTCGTGTCGGACCTGAAACCGCTTGTCTTCCCTGTTCTGCGTTGGCTGTCTCCTTAGGTACCAGCTCTGAAATGAGCTGAGACTCCAGCTGCGGCTGGGCTCTGGGCTTTGTTAACGCCTCCTGTCCCACCCCCAGCTCCTGGGATTTCGGCACGCACTGCCATGCCCAGTTTCTGGACTACCAGGGGTCATACCGAGGCCTTGGTAATCCAGAACACTGGCACGTTACCTCTATGGCATTAGCAGATTTCACTGGTAAAGAAGTGCCCCGGAAAAGAGTCACCTCCTCTGTGCCACATCCCTGGTGCTGGTCAAGTGTCGCTTGAACACCTGATTGACCCTGCCTGCCAAGGCTGTCTGTAAGTGTTACACCACCTACCTCTCTCAGGAAGCTGTGTTTGGGTGGTTAGGTTTTAGTTGTTTTCTTCTTTTTTCTTGTGATAGTAAAGTTGCTGTGTTTATTTTAACCACCAAGTCTAGTGTTTAGGCAGCTAGTTTAAAATACATGTTGACTGTCCACTGTGTGTAAAGCACTGGGAGGTGCTTGTGGCTGCACACACAGTACTTGTCTTGTTGAAACTTTGAGTCCATTGAGGGAAACATGGTCTTCCGTGCAGAGACGGCTGTGCTTCATCAGGATCAGTCACTTCCGGTAGACTAACACACTGAGTCTTCGCACCATACCCTCATACATGTGGCTTCTATCGCAGCATCCCGATGCCCATGGTGGGCAGGGCACCACTGTAGAAAACTTGTTCTTGAGTCCTGTGATTAAGTCAGTGTGGTGTCGGCATAATTTTTAAAGGTTACAGTTAATGCAAATGTTTTTATCCATATTCTAATTCATTGAAAATTTATAATGTACATAGAGCATTACATTGAAATTCTAGTTTAACTAAAACATTTAATTGTTCTGAGTATTTTTTAAACTGTATATAGATAACGATGCTCTTCCATGTAGTGTCCTCTCATTAATTCCTTGCATGGTTTTGGAGTGTATTTTCCGAGATTTAAGTTTAACCGGGCATGGTGACATATACCTGTAGTCCCAGCACTCGGGAGAATGAGGCAGGGCAGGAAGTTGCTGTGAGTCTGAGGCCAGTCTGGATACATAGCAAGACAGCCGAACCCTGTCTGGGGGAGGGCGTGTGAAACAGAAGAGCAGAGAGATCTCGACCACAAGAAGAAAGTTCCAGGCAGCACCTGGACCTCTAGGTCAGGCCCGGGCTCCAGGGATGGCTAGCCCCTTTCCTGGTCGCCTGGTTTCCACCTCTGTAACGATGGAAGCCGAGGACGCAGCTGCTTCTGCTGCAGTTAAATAGCATGTACTTTGTTTGTATATGGCCCTGTGTGCTGTCTTCTCCTGCAGTCTGCTTGCGGGTTTTAGTGGTTAAAGTATGAAAAGTATTTGCAGTATAATCCAGTATACATGTGGGAGATTATGAAAACATGCAGAAAATGTGCCAAATATTCAAGGGGGAGTTGGTGTTGGGATCATGTATAAGATGTGTTTTCTTTCTGCTTTCATGGTATGTGTTTTTATTTATGTCATTGCGTAAGAAACAAAAAAAATGAGATGAGAAATAAAGGTATGTGGAGAATCAATTGTTCTTGTGAAATTTCTCTGTAATTAGGAGGAGGAGCCCCCACCCCACCCCCCACCGGTTGTGCTGGGCCACACTGAGGACCCTCATGCATGTGGAGCAGTTAATCTCCCACCCAGCTCCACTTGAGGCCTGGACATGCTCCTTAAACCCCAAGGATGGTGTGATTGGAAGTGTCCAGAGATGTCTGTCTCCCCTTCCGCATTCTTTCCCCAGCTTCCTGCTGTCTAGAAACATCCTCTAGGACCCCTCTGAGTCCTGCCAGCAGTACAGTGTGTTGTCAAAAGTGCCATTAGCAGGGTAGAGAGGTGGCTCAATGGTTAGAGCACCTGCTGGTCTTGCAGATGGTCTGTGTCCGACTTCTAGCACCCACATGGTGGCTTACAGCTGTCTGTAACTCCAGGGGATCCAATGCCCTACTCGAGGGCACCAGGCATGCACATGATGCACACACATATGTGCAGACAAAACACCCATATATATAAAAAATTAATCTGTTTTTAAAGTACCATTAACATGGTTCTTCAGGGGGAAAATGACTTCCAGTTTGCACAGAGTCTAAAAAAAAATCATAAGCTTTAGCTCAAACCCACTTTGAGATTTTTGTCAAAGAAAATGATCCAGAATATGGCAAGAGCTGCAGTTTTTTCTTTGTGCTTTTACATGAAAACATGCATTTGTGGTTGTTTCACTGCAGGGAATAAAAATATAACATTAAATGACAGGAATAGATCCAACATCTAAAATGCAGGCAATATTAGTAAGGTGGAATATTGATTGCTTTCTCCTTGTTCTTACCAAATATCTAGCAAGAAGTGACTTAGGAAGTTTATTTTGATTCCCAGTTTGAAGGGATACATTTGTGGAGGGAGAGGCATGGCAGTGGGCAGCTCCCTGGTGCCTGTGTGTGGCTGAGGTTTCCCATTTCCAAGGACCGGGAGGCAGAAGAAAAGCAAGCCTGAAACCCCCATTCCACATCAGCCCGATTCTGGCCAGTCCCCAGCTCCTACAGATTCTCAACTCCCAGATCACCACTGCCAGCTGATGAGACTGGGGCGCTCAGGCCAACACAATTCAGCCATAAAGCAACAACCTAGCCGGTGTTATTTTAAGCTATGGGACAAGCTGGATGTGTGCTCCCCTGTAATCCCGGTACTCATGAGGCTGAGGTGGAGGGGATGGAGAGTTTAAAGGCCAGTCTGGGCTACATAGACCTTGTCTCAAACATACACAGGAGATATAATCCCTGGGACTGTGGGAAAAAAAGTTAAGCTGTGGTGAGTTTTTTTTTCAGTTTTTAGTTTTTGAGACAGGGTTTCTCTGTGCAACCCTGGCTGTCCTGGAACTCACTTTGTAGACCAGGCTGGCCTTGAACTCAGAACCACATGTGCTCTAAGCTCATGAGCCTCCTGCCTGGGCTTCCCAAGTGCTAGGATTCAAGGTATGTGCCACCGCCACCTGAGGTTAAGCTGTTTTTAAAGCAGTATCTGATGTATATAAGGCGATGTTGGGCTTTTTTGTATTAATCTCTGAAATTGGAATGTGTTCAAATTCTTGCATCCTTTCGACAGCCTTAGCGTATTGTCCTTACTTGCACATGCACAGACTTGTTCTCAAATCTCCAGTTGTTACCTTTAAGACCATACAGGCGCTAGCAGCCAACCTTGGGGAATGGGGCTTAGTAGCTGGTAAGAAAACACAGAAAACAAAACAAACCATTTCATGCTGTTGTCATAACAGACTAAAGCACAAATCCCAGGGCTGGGTGTGTAATGTGGCGCCGTTAGTCAAGTGCTTGTGTAGCTATGCAAACCCCTGCTTTCAGTTCCCAGTTCCACATAAGGCCGGGTGGTTGTGCACGCCTGTGATCCCAGCACCTCACAGCAAGCCTGAGGGTTGACGGGGGTACACGAGACCCCATCTCAAAAAAGTGCTGCAGCACTAAGAACACTTACGCTTTGTGTTACAAACGCATCACAGTGAGCACCTACGCAGGAAACGTAGACCAGCTTAGAGCCTGCATTTTAGTGAACTCTTAGATGCTGTCGGTTGCCAGCCACGGTGGAACACACTTGGCACCTAGCGATCCCGGTGATGGAAGGCAGAGGCTCTGGAGCATGCTGCTGCAAATCCAAAGCCCGCTTGGTCTATGAAACAAGCTCCAGGTAGCATGGCCCTGTCTCCACAGCAGAATCACCGGGGTTCTGCATGTATAGGTACTAGTGCACACCGCAAGTCTTCGAGAAAGTTCTGAAACTGGAGCTCACTGGCTGGGTAGGCTGGCCAGCTAGTGGGCCCCTGGAATCCGCCTGTCTGCCCCTCACCTGCCACCCCAGCTCTGGGGATACAGGCATGAGCCACCGTGTGTAGGAAGAGGGAATTGCTGGCGGTGTAAACTCAGGTCCTCATGCTTAAACAGCAAATGCTTTACCCACAGAGCCAGCCTATCCCACAAGGCCCTCAATGGCATAGAGGGTAGTATGGAGGGGAGAATATTGGCATCTACATCAAGCCATATGGCAATTTGGAAACATTAACCCCGAGTGCAAAGAAGCTTAAGCAATATCTTAATTTCAAGTTTTTAATAGACAAGAGTAGAAACATGATTTTTTAAAATTGTGCCAAGACTTAAGAGAATTCTTTGAATGCAAACAAAGTCCTGGTTTAAAAAAGTATGTCACACTGTAGATGACAGTTTTCTCTTGAGGCACATACAGGAATAATGTTTCTTTTAAAACAAAAGCCATATGAAAACGGTTGCTGGATGTGGGCGGGAAGAATATGTCCGGCTGGCTTTTCTGTCTCTGCTGCAGACCGTTTGGTGATTTGTATGTTAAGCATTTATACAAAGCTTCTTTTGCAAAACCAGGAACTGCTCTAGTTTCACCTCAGCAAGAGCAGTGGGGTCGGACGTCTGTTCCTAAATCAGCATCAGAGGGGCCATAGAAGGCAATTGGGCCAAGGAGTAAAGCCGAAGGGCAGTGGAACGTCATTCTGGGAAAGGTTGCAAAAGCAGGAGTTAGAGGAATCAGTCGGGAAGCAGGTCAGGAGTAGACACCACGCCTCACAACTTCCTGTTTCGGGGACACTGGAACTTTCCTCTTTTTAGAAGATAAAAGCACTTTATAACCGTGACTTTAAATATAGAGCGCAATGAAACATTTCCCGACTCAGCGTTAATACAGTGTGTTGTTTAGTTTAAAGAATGGAAGCATCGGAGACCGGCTGGCATCATGGTGCACACCTGTAATCCCAGTACACAGGGAGCCCAGGCTGGAGGAGCAGGGGGTTGGGCCAGCCTAGGCTATGTACTGTGTACTGAGCCCTGTCTTAAAGGGAAGAAATTAACTATAAGGAAAAGAACATTGGAGTGGAAATGGAGTTCTCACTCCTCCCTCGGGAGAGCCGCTGAGCTCAGGGTTGATGGCTGTCACTCCTGTAGTGGGGTTATGTGTTCAGCACGGTATTAGTATCTTAAAATGTTGCACAAAGTATCAGTTTATACTTCACTGACTGTGACTCAGCATTAGCGTGTGTGTGTGTGTGTGTGTGTGTGTGTGTGTGTGTGTGTGTGTGTGTGTGATATGTGAGATGTGTGCACATGTGTGCGCACATGGAGACTAGAGGCTGGCATCCGATATTCTTCCTTTTTCTACTGTCTTTCTGAGACGCGGTTTTTCTCTCACTGAGCATGATGCTCACTGATTTGGATAAACTGGGTGTGCAGTTTAGTTCCATCTCAGCAAGAGGCGATTGGGGCGGACTGGCCTGCGATCCCTCGGTCTCTGCCTCCCCGGCGCTGGGACCACAAGCCTGGCTTTTTACTTGGGTGCCGGGATCCACACTTGGGACCTCATGCTTGTACAGCAGGTGCTTTTCCAACCGGGTCTTCTTCCCCTGCCCCAGCGGTAGTCTTCATAAATGAAATTTTCATTTTGTTAAATGTTGCGTTCTTTAGTCAACCATTCATAATTTATTATGTTCCTGCCAAAAAGCGGTGAGGTGTTTCTGCTGTTTAGAACTGTGTGGGGGTCCCTGCAAATGCTGTGGTCAGCAGAGAAACAATCCACAGAGAAAGGATCTGCGGAGAAGGAATCGGTTCAGCACGGCTCAGTAGCCGGTACCGGTTCACACTTCTAGAGTCTGACCCGGGGGCAGTTTGTTCCTTAGGCTTTTAAGTACGGCACAATTTTGGGAAAAAAATTGGCCCCACACAGTGATTCCTGGGGAGGGGTCCTGACATGGTTGTGAGTCCCTGAGCATGGCAGCTTCCCTCTGGAAACTAGACACCAGATGCTTATTAAACCTGAGTTGTGCTTTATTTATCTAATGCAGAAGAGCCATGGCTTCCGTGTGTAGCTGAGGAAGGGCTCCTGGTGTTTAGCTGCTTGCTATTATGCTGTAGTGGGGCATTTGCTCCGGGACAATGAAGCAGGACTTAGAGAAAAACAAAAGGTGCCTCAGCTTAGTGGCATACAGGCCATCAAAGTAGACAAATCAGAGGTAGTGGTGGGTCCTGCTGGAGGACAGGGGTAGGAAAGGATGGGGGTGGTGACTGGAGAGATGGCTCAGAGGTTAAGAGCATTGTCTACTCTTCCAGAGGACCTGGGTTCGATTCCCAGTTACCCACATGGCAGCTCACAACCATCTACTACAACTCCGATTCCAGGGGATCTGAAGCCCTCTTCTGCCCTCCTGGGGTACTAGGCACACATGAGGTGCCCAGAAATACATGCAGGCAAAACACATATACATAAAATCATAAAAATAAAGACTGGGTTTTTTTTAAAAAATGATAGAGCAATGGGGAACACCTGAACAAAATAAACTAAGTTTCTTGTGCTGTGCAAATTTAGCTGTTTGGTTATAGGCAACTCTGCTATCTCATAAGAAGGTTTGGGTCTTACCAAGGTGACTTACAAATCCAGTCTCCCAGATATTGGGGACACATCAGAGTAGTCCAAGAGCTTCGGGTTGGAGATTTGCTAAGGTAGGCTTTGGATTCAAACAACCTGACTCCCTCCCAGCTCCGCCACCAGTAAAATGTGAGTTCATAGGAGTTGTCATTGGGCTGGTGTTGATAAATGGGAGTCAGCAAAAATAATAGCACACAAATGTTGATTAAATTTTTAGCTTTTCCTTGGGAGTTTTGAATAGAAGAAGTTCTGCCCTTCAGAAAGTTTTAAAGTGAGCAAATGCAGAGTAAAGGCACGATACAGTAGGGCTTTGACGCCCTGGACCACCACCGCTCACACTCTTGGCCCACGGAGGTGTGATGCGGCCTCAAGTTGTGAGTGAGAAGCAGGCTCGATCCGCTGGGGCAGGAGGCGGGTGTCACTGCCTGGGTTCCTGGAGACCGGTGGGGTGGACCGACCCAGGGCAGGCTCCGCCTTCAGTGCTAGCACCGCCCCGATGCCTTTCCCTTCGCTTTCCGGACCGGGCCAAGGTTCAGTGGTGAGGTGGTGGCCTCAGGAGCCTGGGCCATGGGGACCCGAGCCACCGGAGCTGCGGGCCCTGGGGCACCCCTGGAGTTGGCCCTGCTGCTGCTGCTGCTGCTGCTGCTGCTGGGGCCCCGGCTGTCGGCCGGCGGCCCCGGGACTCCGCCGCTCTTCAACGTCAGTCTGGACGCGGCCCCGGAGCTACGCTGGCTGCCGATGCTGCAGCACTACGACCCGGACTTCGTGCGCTCCGCGGTGGCGGAGGTCATCAGGTGAGCGCAGGACAGGTCCGGTGAGCTTGCAGCCGGACTCTGCTCCTCCCCTGGTGCTGCAGCCCTGCCCTCCCTCCGCTGCACCCCTGCCCTCCCTCCGCTGCACCCCTGCCCTCCCCACGGCTCGTTGCAGCGCCCAGCGGGTGGCTGACACCGCTAGGCCGGTTAGGCTCTCAAGTTCGGGGTCTCCGGTGGCTGGCGCGCGCGTCTTCCAGACTTTTTCCGGGTCAGGGCGACGCACAAGGTGTCACTCACTCGGCTAAGCTGCGGAGTAAGGCATGCAGCTCAGGAGCCTCCCCATCCCGGACCAGCCTGTCTGCCCGCCTCCCCCTCCATGGTGCTTGGCACTGGAGATGGAGGCGAGTGCATTGGGTTTATCTTAGCCCTTAAATTTTTCATTTTGAAAGTCTCGCTGGGAGTTTGACCCTGCTCCAATGAGTATATGGACAACACAAATTAGGCTTGGTGGGTTTTTTGTTTGTTTTTGTTTTTGCGCGCGGGGGTGGGGTGGGGTGGGGTGGGAGCGGGAGGGTGGACCCGGGAGGAATGAGAAGCGAGTGTGATTGGGGTGCGATGTATGAAATTACCAAATAGTTAATAAAAATATTATGTTAGGAGAAAACAAAGTCTCGCTGTGTAGCGTAAACGGGCCTTGCTTGTGATCTCCTGCCTCAGCCTCCTGAGTAGCTGGGATTACAGCCCTGCTCTACTGCTCCGGTTTATTCCCTCAGGTTTGGACTCTGGCAATGGAGCCGCAGGGCGAGTGCTTCAGTTCCGAGAAAGTCTAGACTCTTAACTTTCCTCTCTCCTAGTCCACGCACACTTGCACCCTCCGTGCTCTGAGCAGGAGAAGCAAGCTTTGTGCTTTGTCGTTTCTAGCAACAGGGTTCCCCAGTGGGTCCTCGAGATGATCGGAGAGGTGGTGTCGAAGGTGGAGAGCTTCCTGCCCCAGCCCTTCACCGACGAGATCCGTGGCATAAGCAACTTCTTCAACGTCAGCCTGGCCGAGGGTATCTTGGTCAACCTGGCCTATGAGGCCTCCGCGTAAGTACCCCATGCTAGGGCGGATTAAGTCAATTAACTGTCACCTGTCGGGGATTGTCACCCCCGATGAGTGGGAGGAGGTATGTTTGCTGTGAGATAAAATAAGATAGTCCTGGCAGTTTGGAAACCACCTTAGGTCTCTGACTCCCCGGGGAAATCTGAGCAGCATGTGCCTGTCTGGTGGACTTTCAGGAGGAAGCAGCTGCTCTACCCAAGACTTGGTTTTATCTTGCCATCAATCTAGGGGGCATCCTACTTTCCAAACTGCCCAAGGACTGGGGCGATGGCGCTGTGGATGAGGGTGCCTGTGGCCGATAGAGTGGGCCTGAATTCAGATCCCTGGCTGGGTATGGCCGCAGGTGCCTGTAACCCAATCGCAGGGGTGGGAGAAGAGAAGAGGATCATGGGAACTTGCTGCTTCAAGTTCAGTGGGAGAACCTGTCTAAAAAGTAAAGTGGAGGGCCACCGAGATAGGTTGGTGGGTAAAAGCGCTGACTCGGCGTGAGCACCTGAGTTCAATCCCTGAGACGTGGTAGAAGGAGAGAATTGACTGCCGTGGCTTGTCCCCTGGCCCCCAGAAGCACGCTGTGACACACGCACTCTCCCCTCTCCCACACAAATAAAAAGAAGATCGATCGAATCAGTAGAGGAAGTCCCCAGCATGCCCCGTATTATTTCCCACCCTGCATGGACATCCGGTAGGTGCTTAAAGCATCTGGCTGCCTTAAGATGAAAAAGGGACAGCCAGGCAGTGGTGACACACACCTTTGGTCTTAGCACTCAGGAGGCAGAAGCAGGCAGATCCCTGAGTTCAAGGCCAGCCTGATCTACAGAGCTAGTTCGAGGACAGCCAGGGACACACAGAAACCCTGTTTCTCTAGAAAATAAATAAATAAGTAAAATAAGATTTAAAAAGAAAAAAGGTGAACAAAGGGAAGTTTGTGGAATAACAAACTATTGTATGGCAACTTTCCAACCTCAGAAGAGCAAGCATCCCTAAGCATTTTAACTGTCTGCCTTCCCAGGGGAAGACTTCTGTGTACTCTAGCCTTTCGAAGGGAACTAAGTTAATTTAACCTGTGTCTCAGGTGAAGGTGTTTATTAAATTGCCCACTCTTCTTTGTAAAGCACCCTCGGGTTCAGGTAGGAAGTGCTCTGTTCTCACTTCTGAAGGCTGGTTGTGGGAGAATGGTGACTAAGCCCTAGCTAACTACCCACTACTGAATCTTCATGGCCTCAGGCTGCCGGGGAGCACTGCCCTCGGGGGAAGGTGGCATTTTCTGGTTTGTGATGTGGAAACCAAACCTCTGAGGGAACCTTTGTCAGCTCTCTGGTGGCTGGTGAGTTCCAAGGCTGCCCTGAGGCAGAGGCGTCTCATATCCCCTGTGCTTCTGCAGGAGGGGTCACATTGAAAGACGTGCACACCAGGAATGGCAGTGTACACCTTCAATCCTGGCACTTGGGACAGGTGTAGGGGCAGGAGGATCTCTGTGAGTTTGAGGCCAGTCTAGATGGTGAGTTCCAGGACATGCCCAAAAAAGACTTGGCAATGGTGGTCGCCTTGCTGCCATTTAGAAAATATCAACTTTGAGACAGCTTCTGCAGACTTCAACCACTCACCATGTTACCTGGGTCCCCAACTCTACATGACCATTTGAGGTCAAGATAAGAAAACTTAGAAGTCAAAACCTCACCAAGCTTTCTTCTTTAAACAAATCAAACAGTGAGGTAATACTGTTTTTTTCTAATTGAAATTAGAAACAAATAGTAACATTGAATCATTACAAAAAATTAGTATGGAAAAGTTTGTTTAAAAGATTGATTGATTGATTGATTGATTTTTGTGGCAGGGTTGCCCTGTCTGGCCTGGAACTGTCTATGTACAACAAGCTGGCCTCAAACTCAGAGATCTACCTGCCTCTGCTTCCCAAGTTCTGGGTTTAAAGACTGCAGTCACTATGCCCAGCCTGGAGTTCCTTTTAATTTAATTAGTATTTTTACGTGTGTGTGTGTGTGTGTGTGTGTGTGTGTGTGTGTGTGTGTGTGTGTGCTCTAACAATGCTAGTCTAAAGAGGGCAGCTTGGGCTAGCTTTGAATAACATGTTAACAGGTAACATACCAGCAAGCAAAGCAGAGTTCAGAGGTCTAGCTGCGCCTTGCATACAGGCAGGACGTGGGGGAAGATGAAACTCTCATCTGGTACATCTGTAGCAGCATCGTGTGGGTCCAGATGCATTGTATCCAGTTGTATTTTCCAGCCAGGGTTATAATTCCATATCCTTGTATAAGAGCATATTATAGCATTTATGTCAATGATAAGGAAGAAAACCTGATACTTTGAGGAGTTGTTTTAAAAACAGAAATCTTGCCCTTTGTTCCTGCTGCCTTCATTCATGTTGGGATTTTCCCTTTGCTCAGATTCTGCACCAGTATTGTGGCTCAAGACTCCCAAGGCCACATTTACCATGGCCGGAACCTGGACTACCCTTTTGGAAATGCCTTGAGAAAGCTGACGGTGGACGTGCAGTTCCTAAAGAACGGGCAGGTACAGCCGTGCGCACAAGATGGAGAGATGATGGGGGCAGGTACAGCCGTGCACACAAGATGGAGAGATGGGGGCAAGTACAGCCGTGCGCACAAGATGGAGAGATGGGGCCAGGTACTGCCGTGTGCACAAGATGGAGAGGTCAGCCCGGCTTCTGATCCGGGATAGGAGCCATTTGCAGAGCCTGCCCTCTTAGGCACTTACTTCTCCCTGTAAGAGCCAAACACCAGGTTGGGGGAAATGGCTCAGTGGACCATGAGGAGCAGTCTGCATCCTCAAAACCATGCGAAGCTGGACTCAGTAGCAGGTGCCTGTGATCCCAGTGCTCATGAGAGAGAGGCCAGCTGGCCTGGCAGAGACTGTGATGAATAAGAGACCCTCCTGTAGGGAAGGTGGAAGGCAAGGATTGATGCACAGAATTGAAGTTTTCCTCTGACCTCTGTACATGCACCATGGCACACACAAGCCCCACCTCCCCTGTTTAAAAATAACCCCCAAACCATCACCTTCCTGTGAAAAACAAAACCAGGAGAGATTTATGTCAATTATAGCCAATGAGGAAGGATTGGTTGTCGTTGTGAGGGTGGTAGGAATGGACTTAACAAGGCCAGTTTTCTTTAGGCACATTTTTAGGGGGTTGTCTTAGTTAGGGTTTCTATTCCTGCAGCAAAACACCGTGACCAAAAAGCAAGTTGGGGAGGAAAGGGTTTATTCAGCTTACACTTCTACATTGCTGTGTATCACCCAAAAAAAGTCAGGACAAGAACTCAAGCAGGGTAGGAACTGGAGGCAGGAACTGATGCAGAGGCCATGGAGGAGTGCTGCTTACTGGCTTGCTCCCCATGGCTTGTTCAGCCTGATTCTTAAAGAATACAGGACCAACAGCCTAGGGATGACACCACCACAGTGGGCCCTCCCGTATCGATCACTAACAAATAAAATGCCTTACATCCGGATCTTATGAAGGCATTTTCTCAGTTGAGGTTCCCTCCTTCCAGATAACTAGTTTTTGTGTCAAGTTGACATAAGACCAGCCAGCCCAGGGGCAGTGATCAGTCTTGTGAGGTTGTGTACAATCTGCGTCTTCCTCTGCTCTCCCTGTTCGGGTGGCTTCTTGAATAGGGAAGGGCTGCACAGTGGCGAGGGGCACCCAGCTTTAAGGTGGGGTAGTCCTGGGTTTGCATCGTGCCTCTGTCTTTATTTCCATTGAGAATTACTCAGTCCTCTTCTGTAAGCTCCAGCTCAAAGGCGTTAATATTTGCTTCTCTGAAATAGCTGTTATGATTAAATGAAGTCCTCTATGTAAAGCAGATTCTAGGTCTAGATAAACAGTGGCTAAATCCTGGAGCTGGCTTAGTGGTTAAGAGCACTGGCTGCTCTCACACAGGACCTGGGTTCAGTTCCCAGCACCTGCATGGCACCTGAAAACCAGCCATAATCCAGCTCCTGGAGATGTGTTGCCCTCTGGTGACCTTCGGGGATCAGGCACTCACGTGGTGCATATAATCTAGTATTTGCTGTTGTCACGTGACTGCAAACATCTAGAGAGCAGTATTAATCAATATTGATGTAATGTAGAATGCACTATAGCCACACATCAGAAAGGAGCGTGGAAAGTCATGTTTTGACCTGAAGGATTATATTCTTTGTTCTTTGCATTTTGTGGTTGACTCAGAAATAATAGAAATATATTTACTGATACTCATTCGGTCACCTGGTGGAGAAAACCTTTCATAAAAGATTCTATACAGAAACATTTAATGAAGGTCTCTCCTTTCTCAATTCCGTTCATTTACTTTGACATTACTGACAAGTTTTTGTTTACTTCAAAAGGACAACTTTAAGTGGCAACAGTGATAATACAAATGCACTGTTCTTTTTTTTTTAAATTTATTTATTTATTTTTATTTTAAATGTAAGTGTGTGAGCCTAAGTGAGGTTCTGTGAGCTGCATGCAAGCAGGAGCCTGGAGAAGCCAGAAAGGGGTACAGGTCCCCTGGATGGAGTTAGTGTTTGTGAGCCGCCATAAGTAGGTTCTCAGAACCACACCCGGGCCTCTGCAAGAGCAGCAAGTGCTCCTAACCGCTGAGCCGTCTCTGCAGGCCCCCTGAGCAATCCCCAAAGGAAATCTGCTAAGATGTTATTACCAAAGGATGGAGTGGTTGCTTTAGTTCACTCCTCTATGCTTTTCTGTGGCCCGTAGTGAGGAAATATTCTTAGAGTCAGAGAACTGGTCAACGTGAACGTGAAGTATTTGACGGGTGTTGCTTCATTAGCTCCCGCTTATGCTGGAGCTCCCACAGGAATCGTCTGTGGGGATGGTCAGGTGATTGTTCCCTAATCCAGCTAGCTTACACCTGGGTGCTGTTTTTCTGAGGAGGACTCGTGAGTAAGAGAGTATTTCTTGCTAAATTCAGAGTGGGTTGTACGGGGCTGGAGAGATGGCTCAGCAGTTACACACCAGGCCTGAGAGACCCATGTGCCCTAAACTAGACAGTGGAGATACGTGAGCTGGGACCAGAACTCAGCCTTCAGCCCCTGCTAGATTTTATCCAGGGCCCTCATTCAGCCATAGCTAGATCGTTAGCATCACAGGGTCAGGGTTTATGTTAATGGACTTGGAAGAGCTGGTTGGGGAGTACATTTAGAAATAAAATGCAGAACTGCAAAGAAAGCTACCTTACAGCTTCTAACTGTACTAATATTGCAAGCAAAATGTGGTTTTGATTTCCTAACTTTGTTCCTGTCTCCTAGGAAGTGAGGGTGTACCCACTCAGGACCGGGGGTGTATCATGTAAATGAAGTGGCAGGAGAATTTCTGGGTTTTTTTTGTTTGTTTGTTTCCATATGATTGCATTTTAAAGAAGCTTTACAATTTTATTTTATTATTTTATTTTATGTGTATGCCTGTGGGCCTGAGTGTATATAGGTGTACCACCTGTGTGCAGGTGCCCTCAGAAGCCAGAAGAGGAAGTTAGATCCCATGGAACTGGAGTTGAAGGCAATTGTGAGCCACGATGTGGGTGCTGAGAACTGAACCTGTGTCCTCTGGAAGAACAGCAAGTTTTTTAATTGTTTTTGTAACTCCATGGTAGGGCTCTTTATTTTTAATTGTGAATGCATGTGTGTCTAAGTGTAAGCACAGTGATCTAGAGTTCCAGGCTGGTGTGATCTGCCCACGTGGGTGCAGGGCCTGGATGGAGTCTGGTCCTTTCTTTTCGAGAGCAGTATATTCTTTAAGCACAGAGCCAACCCTCTGGTTTTAATTGCGGGGCTAATGCACTCCCACCACACTCCTGTGGGTGGTGATAGGGAGCCTTCACGGAGGCACTCGAGAAGTCTGGGGGAAAGAAGGCCTTCTTCCCCTTAGAGTTCAGTCACCCAAGTTACTTTCACAGCCAGATGAAGCAAATTTGAGTAACCCAGTGAACAAGGTTATTAGTATAATATTAAGGTTGTTTTTGTGTTGTTATTTTGAGACAGGGTTTCTCTGTGTAGCCCTGGCTGTCCTGAAACTCACTATGTAGAGCAGACTGGCCTTAAACTAAGAGATCTGCCTGCCTCTGCCTCCCGAATGCTGGATGTTGGGAGTAAAGGCATTCATCACCACACCTAACTTTAATATTGTTTTAAAAATAAAAATACTAATCTAGGTCTATTTAATATCAAAATATAAAAATATTAGCTGTTGTAAACAGCACAAACTGTGTGCACTCTTCCAGATGCTTCCTTGAGTGAACAAAGCCTGGGACTGAAGGTCATTGCCGTGGCCCTCGGCACCACCGCAGCTTGTGACTTGGTTTACAGTGACGGTTGTCGTGTTAAATGAAAGCTGGATGTAGGGTGACTTTTAAAGCATTTGAGCTTTAATCTTGCTGTTACTGGGGAGCCAGTTTACTTGTCCCCCTTAATTCCACAGACCTTATAAATGTAGAGTGCTTGTCTCTTGTCATGAACCCAAAACACGTTTCCAGTCGGACTCCATTTGCTACTTTCAGAATGGAAAGTCTTCCGGGTGAACAGTGTTTCATAGACACGCGGAATGCAAAGTGGTAGAAACAGTCACTACCATGACTCCTGCATAGGGACACCACGGGTGGTGGTGTAAGTCATCTGCAAACCACTGTCACTCGTGTCCTTGCTGGTGCAAGGTCCTCTGATAAACCACAGGCACCGCCATTACGTCATGCTTTGCTTTGCCAAGCACATTCACTAAAAAGCAGTGTGGAGAGCCGGGTGTGGTGGTGCATGCCTTAATCGCAGCACAGCACCGAGGAGGCAGAGGCAGGCAGATCTCTGAGTCCAAGTCTAGCCTGGTCTACAGAGCAAGTCCCAGGGCAGCCAGGGCTACATGGAGAAACCCTGTTTCAGAAAAAAAAAGAAAAAAAGAAAAAAAAAAAAAGAAAAACAAAAAAGCAGTGGGGTCTAGTTTGGTTAGGGAAAGGGAGGCTGCACACCCCACCCCCATCCATTTCATTTGCCGAATTCTGTCCATGGACCCCTCTCCCGACAAGGTTAAGAACCCTTGCTCTAGAATGCTGTTTCAGAATTTCATTCTGTTATGTTGAAATCTCTAAGGAAAAAAAAAAAAAAAAAATCCAGGAATCTGGGTATGGTGGCATACACCTTTAATCCCAGCACTCGGGAGGCAGAGCCAGGTGGATCTCTGTGAGTCTGAGGCCAGCCTGGACTACAGAGCGAGTTCCAGACCAGCCAGGCCTACCTGGTGAGGCACTGTTTCAACAAACAAACGAACAATCAGGAAAGTGTGGGGGAATTAAGTGATGTCAACGTGCATTGTGTTGGGTGGTAAATGACGCTTTTTTCCCTTGATTTCAGATTGCCTTCACGGGGACTACTTTCGTTGGCTATGTCGGACTGTGGACAGGTCAGAGTCCACACAAGTTTACAGTTTCTGGCGATGAACGAGGTAATTAAAAAAACTCTGGGGCTGGAGGGATAGCTCAGCCGTTAAAGGCTAGGCTCACAACCAAAAATATAAAAAAACTCTGAGCCTTTTAGACCAAATCCTTGTTGAGGTCTTCTCTGTGCTTCCTTTCACTCTCCGCCAGCAGGATATGTGGAAGGGAAACTTTCCACTCCTGAGGGGAGACAGAGAGCAGCCCTATGAGCAATGGGGGTCACCTCAGTGGTGCCTGAGCTACCAAGGACGGAGTGAAGGATGATCTGATGGGAGGTGCAGAGGCATGGGGCTAGGGGGAGGGGGGATAGGTTGTTACTAGGTCAGGGAAGGTCTGACCCATGTGATCCCAGTCTGGGTCTGCAGAGGTAAAGGGAAGATCATTGCTGTGGTCTGACAGCAACAGCGAAGGTCGGGAGGTATCACTGTTGGTAGAGTCCGGAAATGAAGCAATGTCGGGGTAGTTACGGCAGGGAGGAAGAACATCGGAGATGTGGAGAGGAGACTGTGGCTACGGACGTGGCCAGGTGCAGGGCCATGATGAGCGTTTGGATTTTAAGCAGAATAGAAACCATAGGAGAGTTTTAGGCCAAAGAGTGAACAGATTCTCTCTCTCTCTCTCTCTCTCTCTCTCACACACACACACACACACACACACACACACACACACACACACACTTGAAACAGTAGGATCTTTTATATCAGCCTCCTGAATGCTGGGATTGCAGAAACGCCGCACCACCCTAGCCCGGGTTTATGTTTTTGGCCATCTTTGGCTGCTCAGTAGAGATTGGACTGTGTTGGGTTAAGACAGAGTCAGAAGAACACTAGGGAGCTATTGAATTCATCCAGAGGTTCAGGCAACCTTTGTGAACCTCTTGGATTTAACATGCACAGGCTCAAACCTGGGAGAGTCAACCTCTTGCCTCTGTCCCCAGGGGCTTGCTGCTAAGGAAGAGCAGAGTATTCACATGATATTCCTCATCTGATGGGACCTGACTGGCATCGGGCTGTTATTGCTTCATTTGGATAGGCTTATTCGTGTGTGTGTGTGTGTGTGTGTGTGTGTGTGTGGTTTTTGTTTTTTGTTTTGTTTTTCAAGACAGGGTTTCCCTGTGAAGGTCTGGCTGTCCTGGAACTCACTATGTAGTCAAGGCTGGCCTCAGTCTCACAGATTCTCCTGCCTCTGCCTTTCATGTACTGGGATTAAAGGCGTGTATCTCCACTACCTGGCCCAGTATTCAGCTTTTTATACCTGTGTATTTATTCAACATTTTCTCAAATATCAGTTATGAATGAATCTGAGTCTCAGCTAGTCTGAGCTAGCATATCTAAACCACAGCATGACAATGTTAAGAGGTTTTGTGTGTGTGTGTGTGTGTGTGTGTGTGTGTGTGATGTCTACAAATGTATATGTTTATTTAAACAGGCTTTGATTCCATCATCTTCTGAATTAAGATGTTTGTTAAACTGGTTATTGGAATGTGAACAATCTAAAGTAACTGAGTTAGTCTGTAACATACAAATTTGATGAAATGCTGTCATATTTAAACTCACTAAAGATGCATCAGAAAGACAAAGTTCACCACATTCTTCCTAGTATTTGTTGGGCAGCTTCCCTTGAAAGAAACAGAATTTAATTTTGCCTCAGGTAATTATTGGTAGAATGATTTTTATCTAACCTAATCACTATTGTGTCAGATACAAAAGATTCTGTTTTCAAAACCAGAGGGAAGCTGGGCATGGAGGCACACGTCTATATCCCAATGCTCTGGATGCTGAGGCAGAGGAATATCACATTGGAATCTACCTTGAGCTGCATAGGAGATCCTGTCTCAAAAAATAAAAAATAAATAAAAGAGAAAATAGAAAGAGAGAAATCTGTGAATACCTGCATGTCCTCGTTTATTGCTGTATGTATACACACATTCACTTGTGTGTAGATGTTTTCGTGATTGGTTGACTCTCAGGCTTAGGGCCAGCGAGATGACTCAGCGGGTAAGGGCACCTAAGTCAAGTCCGAGGATCTGAGTGTGAGCCCCGGGACCCACGTAATGGAGGGAGAGAGCTGACTCCCGCAGGCTGTCTCCGGACTCATGCACATGCTATGACACACACACACACATCTAAGCACACAATAAAAATAAATATGGAAATACATGTAATAAAAGCACTCTTTTAAAAAAAAAAAAAAAAAAAAGCACTCTTTTAGTTAAAAATTATTTTTTTAATGTGAATGGTGTTTGGACCATGAGCTGATGGATGCTTTTTTACACGTGCAGATAGAGGCTGGTGGTGGGAGAATGCTATCGCTGCAATCTCTCTGGGACACTCTCCGGTCAGCTGGCTTATCCGCAAAGTGAGTACTAGTGTTCAGTCTACCTTGCCCAAGCTCATCAAAACAGAGGGACCATGCTCCAGGTCTCTATGTCCTTTAACAAGATTGATTTATTTTCCCAAGAGGAGTAAGCAGTGTACCGTTTTCCAATACATCTCTTTGCACGTAAACATTATGATAAAGCTGGGTACTGACCAGCAATGACACAGGCAGATTTTAACCAGTAATGTCGTCCTGCAATAGAGATAAGAATGGGGTGAACTGAGCTCCGCTCTGAGTGGTACAGAGGGGCTGGCTGCCTTAAAGGAAGAATAAGGGGATGAGGAAGGGGTGAGTGGAGACTTAGAGAAGTCAGAGAAGACACACATGAAATAAATGTAAATAAAATAATAAAAATATCTCATCTTTCCAGCAATATGTACAAGGCCCTGTCAGGGCTTATGTGCCATGTGATAGAAGCTGGGGGACGCTAGCTGCTGAGTGGCCCTTTCATTGACCCCTTTCCTCTCCCCAGACTTCTGTGTGTCTTGTCAGGATGGTAACCGTGAAATGTCTTTCTCTCAGAAAGTGACAGAGGTGATTGCGAAGGCGGAGAGAACGGGGCGTCCCTACGGCACGGGGTTCTTGGCAGCCGAGCTTAGGGAAGGAGCCCACATGGAGTGGGGGGCTGGGAAGTGACCCTCTTCGCTGTGCACGCCTCAGACCTTGGCGTGTCCTCGCAGACTTGGTCTGGCTCCTCGTTCTAACGCCACATGCCATCGCTCTATCCCAAGCCTTTGCCCGTTGAGTCCACTGACCTGGGACTCAGTCCCACATCCACTCTGAACCCTGTAGCCACCCTCACAGTGTGACTCTTATCTGTCTCTTGGTACCTGAGTTCCTGGGCCCTAAGAGAGGCTGGGTTCCTTGTTGTGACTTCCTTCATTATTTTACATGTCACCGTTGCCTGGTTATGTCTTCGGGTTCTTGGGAAATTTGTTGAGAGCAAGAATGAGCTCCTGGCCCCCCTCCAGCACATCGCCTAGTGCAGAGCCCTGTTCAAGAAGTGGCTGTGGGGTGAGCAAATGAGTGAGGAGATATGGTCAAAAATCATGTCGCCATGTCTAGGACTAGCCGACAGTTCTGTCCTGGAGAAATTCCTGCAGCTGTCGGCTCTCTGAGGGCGTTGTCAGTCTTGTTTTGTTTTCCTCTCAAGAGCCCCAGTGACTACAGGGTAAGGTCAGGGGTCACAGGTTACAGCCATGGCTTAGCATCACCTTAGGAGGAGCTTAGGAGGCCGTGCTTTGGAATGAATGCGTGTCCTGCCATGTGTCCCTTTCCCTTGGGTGACGTCGCCAATACTGGTTTGTCTTTTTGTTCAGACCCTGAGTAACTCAGAGAACTTTGAGGAGGCTGTTTACACTCTGGCCAAGACGCCCCTCATTGCTGATGTTTACTATATCGTTGGGGGCACCGCGCCCCGGGAGGGGGTCGTCATCACCAGGGACAGAGGTGGCCCAGCGGACATTTGGCCTCTTGACCCTTTGAATGGAGCGTGAGTAGATTGCAGTCTCTTCATCAAATCTTTTATTTGCTGAAGTAGGAGTTATTTTGACATTTTAGTGTTTCTTCTACATGTCCCCGGACAAGGCGAACTGACGCACTCTATTGCAGGTGGTTCCGGGTTGAGACAAATTATGATCATTGGAAGCCTGTACCCAAGAGGGATGACCGAAGGTAGACGCTTTGTTCTTGTTTGGTTCTTTTTCATTGAGACAGGGTCTCACTCCGCAGCCCAGGCTAGCCTGGCACTCACTTTAAAGCCTAGGCTAGCCTCAAACTCAGAGTAATCATCTTGCCTCAGCCTCCCTGGTACTAGGATTAGAGGCATGAGCCTCCATACCCATCTCTGCAGGTAGACTTGCGATATTTTCTCACGGTCAGGAGACTGTTCTCTTCCTACAATAAGGACCTACAGGTGCCATCCCCTTCCGGACAATACGTCTGGCCCTCACCAGGGCCTGGGCAGGGTGGGGAGCACAGTGTGGAGGAGGGCAGTGGGGAGGACCTCTTTTTAGTTGGTGGGGGCTGGAAGGGTGAGGTTGGCCCTGGCCTCAGGGTCAAAGGGCCCTGGATCCCATCATGAACTCTACCAATGACCCTATGGGGCCACTGGGGCCTTTGTTCGCCTCCCTGAAAGTGGATGGGAAGAGCTGGATGATGGGATACTGTGGTAAGACTTGATTTGGAAGGAAGCCATCTCCCATAAATCAATCAGCCAATTGATCTGCTGATACAAGGGCTCGCATTGTCCTTTCTAATGTGTACATACTGAGTCACTGGCTTACAGGAAGTAGTATATCTCACTAATCTCTGCTGTCCCGCATGTTTGGCAGTAGTTGATTTCTGCAGCACTTGCCCTGGCTTCCTGGAGCACATGGGGTTAGGGGGTACAGCAGAAGGAATCGGGTGACACAGGAAGGAGGTTGGGAGTCAGTCTGTTTGGAGGAGACTGTGCCTGGCGCTGTGACACTCCAAATGGCCTCTGATGGAGTTCAGGGTTTCCTGAGGCACCTGGTGACTTTTGACCCTTTGTCCTTACAGAACACCAGCCATCAAAGCCCTAAATGCCACAGGGCAAGCACACCTCAGCCTGGAGGCCCTTTTCCAGGTAACCCTATCTCTGTGCTTACATCTCTAGAGTGTTGTTGTCCAAAGAGGATGGAGAAAACTTCTCTGAAATCAAGAAAAATGTTGCAATAAAAGTTCTATAAAAATTGAGAACATTTTAAAAAGCCACTTAATATTTTCTGAGTTTGGGTCTGTGTAGGTTAGAGTATCGGTCTTCACCTAAGCTTCTCTTCATAGTGAAAGAAATAAGCATAGTTATGTGTTTGTTGTTTAAAAGAGAAAGAACAAGAGCTGGAGAGATGGCTCAGCGGTTAAGAGCACTGACTGCTCTTCCAGAGGAGCCAGGTTCAATTCCCAGCACCCACATGGCAGCTCACAACTGTCTGTGTAAGTCCAGTTCCATGGAGTCTAACACTCCCACACACACATATATGCAGGCAAAACACCAAATCACATGAAATAAAAATAAATAAGCGAGAGAGGACAAGGATTTAAAAATCTATAACAATCATCCTGAGATACACCGAAATGTTAAGTGGTTATATTCTTTTTTACAAACATTTAGTGTGTGTGTGTGTGTGTGTGTGTGTGTGTGTGTGTGTGTGTGTGTGTGCGTGCTCATGCCACACCATACACTCAGGAGCTCAGAGGACAGCTTACGGGAAGGAGTTGGTTTTCTCCTTCTACCATGGGGGTTCCAGGGATTGAACTCAGGTCTTCAGGCTTGGCAGCAAGCTCCCTTACCTGCTCAGCCGTCTCGCAGGCCGAGTGGTTATATTCTCCTTCATACGTGCTCTACATGTGTTTCTTCTGCCTTTTCATATTTTCATAATATGATTTTTTTCCTATGCAGGTTTTATCTGTGTTTCCTGTGTATAACAAGTAAGTTGCACGTTCAGTACGTCTCTCATTTCCCCCGAGAAGAATGTTACTGTGACCAGGTAACCCGAGTTTCAGAACAAAAGCCCTGGCACTGGCAGCCTCCAAAAGCCAGCTCAGCTGCCTGTCCTAACACGCCAGTTAAAGAGCTGCGTATTGGAGGGAAGCGGAGAAAGGCATTTCAGTCAGCATCCCCGGGAGAGCAACACACGAGGGCTCAGTGAGTCTGAGCTGTCCTCAGGGTGCTGGCAGGAGGCTGGGTTTAAACAGAAGAATGGGGGGAGAGTCAAGAGTAGGTCCTCCTGGTGAAAGCGTGGTCTGCCTCACCACTGTCCCATTCTGCTTCTGCAGGGGGCTCTGAAGAAGTCCTCCCCTCTTGAGGGGACAGGCTGGTTCTCAGGCGATGAACCCCTTCCATGTGCAGACCCCCTCTGGCTGTCTTAGATGATTGCCCTGCCTTGGGGGTGGGGGTGGTCTGTCCTGCAAGGCTGTCCTGCTCCTGGAACCTAGGTTGGCTGCAGGTTTGGGATAATGATTGGGGGTGTTTAGGTGTATTTGGGGGAACTGGAACGGGACAATATAAAAATGGACGGTGAGATGCTTCTGTGTATCTTGAGCCTTGAATCGGGATGATGTAGTTTAGATGGGCACCGGTTTCGAGATGGACACTCCCTACAGCAGGCTGTGTGCAGTGACAGCTTAACGTGCCTGTGTGCAGAAGACAGCAGTGGGCCAAGGAGACCGGTGTAAAATGAAGGGGCGCGGCCGAGCTTGGCCTGCTCTGGGTTACCTCCTGGGCCCAGTGGAGAGTCAGGGCTTATCTAAGAGCTACCCACTCCTGCTCTGCCTTCTCCCGGTGGCTCGCTGGCGGCGTTTCTTTTTCTTTTTTATTCCCTAGACAGTTTTCTCTGTGTAGTCCTGGCTGCCCTGGATCTCACTCTGTAGACCAGGCTGGCCTCAAACACAGAGATCCACGTGCCTCTGCCTCCCGAGTGCTGGGACTAAAGGCGTGCACCACCACCACCTCCAGGCGATTGTGTTTCTCTTTTTATGTATTATGTGAGTTCGAGGCCAGCTTGGGCTACAGAGTGAGTTCCAGGACAGGCACCAAAACTACGCAGAGAAACCCTGTCTCGAAAACAAAACAAAAAACTACAGAAGAAGAAAATATTGTTGTATATTATGACTGTTGATATTATGACTGTTGATATTATTATCATTCCTTCCTTTTTAGCCTGTGCTTTCGACAGCCGCAGTCTGTGAGCTAGGGTTTCTCTGGCCTGTAGCCTGCCGTTCTACTCACACGCTCTCCCAGGGCCACAGGAAGCCCTTAATATGCTCTGAGGGGTAGCTGTGCAGGATTTGGGGGCGGTCCCTGTCATCATGACAGCAAAGAATAGGTGCTGACACCCCCCACCCCGCTGGAGGCAGCCCCGCCAATGGGCTGACAGCCACTCACTACCACAGCATGACGCTCTGAGGAATCAGAATTTAAAGTCCACCTTGGCTTTCAGTGGTGTTTCAAAACAGGCAGAAACCCCACTTCGAGCTCTTGATTCGCGTTGAAACATTCTGCCTCTTTGCGTTCTCACCCCGCATCCCGAGAGACGGGGAAGGGCATCGTGCGGAGAAGGTGAGGTACACACAAAGAATGTGTCTTGTTGTTTCAGCTACACAATCTATACGACAGTGATGAGCGCTGCCGAGCCCGACAAGTACATGACCAGGATCCGAAACCCAAGCGAGAGGTAAGCAGAGGAGTGAGCGCACCCATGCTGTGCTGTGAGCCATCTGGATTTGTTACTGCTTGGGGAGGGGGTTGGGAGGGGGGGTCAGGTGGGGGCTGAGGTTGGGGGGGGGGCAAGTGCTTCTCACAGATGACGGTGACCTCCCTAAGACTTGAAAGGACATAATATTTTCAGATAAACATTGAGCATGTGATGGTCAATCATTAGGTATTTTTCCGAGTTTATGTGACGCTGAAATCTCCCGGTGTCTCTGTCCATTGCCTCCTAACAAACCTGCTCTCAAGGCCCCATGTTAGCTCCTCACATATCAAGGGGCAGTGGATACTTAGGAAGACCCATGTGTCCCCGGGCAATAGTGAGGCCCAGTGACTTTGAGCATCAGAAGGCAGATCCTGAAGGCAGTGGACCCTCACAGAGTTTACCTGAAGGCACCAGTGAGCCCATGGGGGAAGAGGAAAGATGGAGAGGGACAGGAGTCTCCTTCATGCTGTCCCTGGACTCGACCTTCTGGACAGCACCTGCTATTAGGACCCTAGGCTACCTACTGCTCAGGTCTCCAGATTGTTCAGCCTGGCCTGATGGTTTGGTCAGTCGTTTATCATGGGAATGTAAAAAAAAAAAAAGAAAAAGAACATTTTTTTTTTAATTTTTGTTTGAATTAAAGGCATGTGTCTCTTCTTCCCTACCAGGTGGTTATTTTCGAAGAGCTGCATTTGAAAGACCAGAACAGAGAGAGTGTCGCACTGCTTTGTGAGGACGTGGGCTCCCTCCTCATGCTGCTTTTCTGCCTGCGCCTGGGAGGGGATCTCTTAGCGCCTGTCTGGAGCACCCGAGAGTCGCCCCTTGTCTTGCAGCCTCCCCACTTCCTGGTCCCCGTGATCTTCATTAACAACCCGCCCTGGCTGGAACAACCCCGATAACCGGTAACTGGTAACCGGTGTCAGAGGTCAGGGTGTATCTGGCTGCTCTCAGTTTCCCGTGATGCTGTGTTCCCACTTCCGCCTTTCTGCTGAAGAAGTGGCAGGCCCGGCTACCGTCACTTCACGTGGAGGGCTGGGGACAAGCCCAGGAAAAGTTTCTCCTCAGGCTGGGGTGCAGCTCATGGCAGAGTTTGCCCAACAAGGCAAAGCCCTGGGTTCCATCCAGAGCACCACAGAATAAAGAAAGAAATCAAAGTTTTCTCTGAAAAGTGGAGAACTGTAGTTTGAGTAGAATTTGTTTAAAGGTATGTTAGTCTTTCATATTTCCACATAGTGACACTTTTACTTTTTATAAACTTCTAATGTATTTTTTAAAATGTGGACCTTATTTTTAAAAAAAAAACCTACTTTCTTACTACTTTTGAAAATGATATGAAACCAAATAACTTCCTGTCATTGTTTATTGTTTGTTAATAAAATGTCAAAAGGTCTTGTCAGGGAGAATAAAAACTTGCAGGACATCGAATGTTGTGTTCTACCTGCTTACCTTGAAACCTTGAGCTTCGGTTTTAAATATAGTTTATTATCTTATATTTCCTACTGGGTGTAGGAAAGAGAAACTGAGTGTAGATTTCTTTGCAAATATTCATGGGAGATTTAATACCTATTTAATATACTCAAGCATCTTAGATTTGCTGAAGAATGATCTGAGAATGTAGATTAACACTCATCTCAGCCTCCTCCTGAGGGAATTGAGTCCATGGGAAAGGCAGGAACACACACACACACACACACACATGTCTTATGCAGCAGCTGGCGTGTGGCAGCCGGCCTCTATGGGGTCATCATTCTCTGTTTCTGGGTTAAGGAGCTCAGGCATCCAGGGCTGGCTTGGGGAATGTACCTCCTAATCCACAAGAGTAAGAGGATCTGGGACTGGTGTGTGTGTATGTGTGTGTGTATGTGTGTGTGTGTTCCACCCAGGGTGACATGTCACACTCTGCAGACTTGCCTCCTGTCCCCGGGCCTCATTTGACCCAGGTTGCCGGCCCAGAGCTTGAAGGTGGATATTGCAAATGTCACTTGGCACTTGAAATGCAGTGCCAGGGTTGTGAGTGGCATGGTGCCCTCCGAGAAGACAGCACCAGACAAAGGTGGTGTCGTATCTGTTAGTCCTGCAGCCACTTCCCCCCACCAGCCCTGAAGACAGGATGACGACCAGACGTATGGGTTAGGTGTCTTGCAATCAGCAAAGCAGCAAGAAGGTAAGCAGGAACTTCCTGGCCTGTGGGACAGAAACAGATGAGACCAGGAACCCAACAAATGAAGTTGATGTGGGAGGGAAAAGATTTCCTTGTGGACCACGGGGATAGAAGCACAGCTCCCATCCATCTCCCACAGCTGCCTCAAGAGTTTCCTGTGCCCTAGGGACCTCCATCCAGGCAAAACCAGGAGGGGTGGCTTCCATGAGGGGATGTTCAGGGACAGCCAGTCTGAAGAAGCGTTGGAGAGTAAGTGAAGTACATCTCTAACATAGACATTGAGCACCGGGGTTAATAGCGAGGCACTCAGGGAGGCAGTGAGACACACCCATGCGTGACTGTGGACTTCTGGATGAGAGTCAAATTCAGGTGTCTTTACAGTGAGTTTATAGTGGATCTTAATGGTTTTCAAGTTACAGCTCTAAAGCTTGCTAAGAATACCACCCACCCAGCAGAAACACACATGTGCACATACACTTATTTTTTTTAAATACTTTAAATTTACTTTATTTTGTGTGTATAAACATTTTGCCTACGTGTATGTATGTGCACCATGTACATACCTAGTGCTCCTGAATGTCAGAAAAGGGTATTGGATCCCCTGAAACTGGAGTTGTAAACGGTTGTGAGCTGCCATGTAGGTGCTGGGAATTGAACCCTGGTCCACTGAAAGAGCAACAAGTGCTCTAAACCACTGAGATGTCTCTCCAGTCCCCCAACACACACACACACACACACACACACACACTCACACTATTTTCAACACTGCTCAAAGAGTATAGCTTGTAACAAGACCCACAAACGAAAGCATTTTCCTTAGTAGACAAAGCTGTAAGGTGGATCTGTAAGAGGCATTGTTCAGGGTTAGGAAAGAGCGGGTGTGTTCAAGCTCCTATGTCCCTTTGTTCTTATATAAGCAGTTTATTTACACTTGACCTAGGTAGGAATTCATGTGTCATTCCAGCCCTAAGTAAGCCTAGCTTACCTGTGGCCTCCAACACCTTTGGGTGAGATGTCTGTGGAAAGTACGGACTGCCTCACCAAGCAACCGTGACTTCACCAAAGATGCTTGAAGTTTCCTGACGTCCCCACGGCAGGCCCCAGGACCACAGGCAGTTTTCCTGTCACCTGCCATCAGCTCCCCTTTCCACGTCGCTACCATTTTCTGTCTTTCTCTCCTGCCTCAGTTCTGTTTGGGAATGCAGGTCGGTCAGTTAGAAAACCTCTGTTCCGTCATCAGTTCACAAGGAGCTGGAGGGGCTACCCTTGTGTTTTCTGGATTTCAGGCCCCGACAACCAAATTTCTTCCACTTATTAGACTCAGTGAGCAGAGCAGCGCCTAGATTAAAAAGAAAATGATGAGGCCTGGCTGACTTGACTGGCTAAGTCAAGTTCTAGAGGGGCAGGGAAACTTTCTCACAGAGTGGCAGAGTGTGGAAGTCACAGGGACTTGTGAAGATGGGTCACAGGGAACCTCGGGTGTGGCAGCTGTCAGTCACTGCCATAGGGAACCAGCTCAGTTATGTGAAGCTCCTTCAACCTCATTTTCCAGGCGTGTGTGTGTGTGTGTGTGTGTGTGTGTGTGTGTGTGCGCACACATCTGAGTGTGCGTGTGGTGGAGACCACAGGTAGGCATCCATTGTCTTCTACAATCTCTACAGTCGTTCTCACCTTATATTTCTGAGACATTTCTCTCTGAACCCAGCGCTCCCGTTGTGGTAAGCTGCAGGTGGTAAGCCCCACCATCCTCCAGTCTCCACTCTTGGCCCTGGAGTAAGAGGCAAGCCCCGGCACACCTGGCTTTTTACACGAGTCCTTGTGATCCCAGCTCAGGTCCCTCGTGTCCCTGCACTGAGAACTTCACCCACAGAACCATCTCCCTGGCCTGCGGTTTTCACTCTTGAGATGTTTTTCCTGAAAATCCTTCTATTTTCCCTTTCTGTTTATTTTTTTAGTGACTTCTAGATGACTTCACTTTCTCTTGAGGACCCATATGTAATAACTAATCTAGTTACAGTTCCTTCTTATTTTTTTCTTTTCATGTAAAAATTGTGAAAATATAGCATTTATTGATCTCAGTGATAAAGATTATTTAAAAACAAAAACAAAACCCCTAGAAGTTAAAACTGAGAATCCTCCTATTAGCAACGAGGCTCAGTTCTGCTTAGCCTTTGAGGTCAGATCCAACCGGGTCCATTTAAGATGGAGTGGACACAGACAAAGTGCAGGTCTCAAACTGTGTGTGGTCGCGCATGCCTGTAATCCCAGCGCTCAGAAGGCTGAGGAAGGAGGACTATACTCCAGGTTAGCCCAGGGACACAGGTCAAGACCTGTCTGTCAAGAAACAAAGAAGGAAGAGGAGGAGGAAGAAAGGAGAGAAGAGAGGGAATTGGGGGTTGGAGGCAGGGGAATGCTCTCACCCAGGCCCACTCTTCAGTGGAAGAGCAGTGTGTACACTCTGGTCTTTACACGCTTGGACTGTTTCGTGCAGGTGAGAGCACACTGGGCATACAGTTCTGCAGTTGGCTTTTCTTCATGTGCCTCATCTTGGGGACATTTTCAGAGCGCTGCACACACGCTCGCCTTGCTCTTTGTCGTGTCCAATAGTACGCCACTGTTTTTATTATGCCATAACATATTTGTTGATTCTGTATGGGAATTACTAAAGCACTTTTTATTTTGTGGAGATGCATATGACAGGAGTTTTTGTTTTTTCTAAGACAGGGCTCCACTGTGTAGGCCAGGCTAGCCTCAAACTTGTGGTCTTCCTGAGTGCTGGGATTACAGGTATACACCACTGTGCGCAGTTCTATACCTCTGAGGTTGTCATTTAAGGAAACAATTACTCGGTGCTTTTCATGACCGTAAAGCTTTGCAAACCACTCCTTGTGTGTATAACCTTAGTCACCCAATGACACCCCTGTAATGGAGTTACAATAACCCTGGAGCTCCATGCAGGGATGCATGCACCCCTGTAACACTCGTGATAGCTGGGACCCCTCTCCCCTTCCACGTGCTATGTGGGACAAACACCCTTTTATCCATGGAGACACGATCAGTTACACTTAGATGCGCCACCCGATGGAGGACACATGGTGTTCACCCTTGCTTATTGGCCCATGAGAGCTATTACTTTTCACACTGGAGCAGTGTCACAATGACGTCTCCAATAAGTTTACCTTTGCTGTTAGTACCTCACCAGAACAGCAAAGCCATCTGTCTCGGCAAGTCCCATCTGGATTACAGTTCTGTGCCTTGGGGTCTCCGATGTGGACTCTCTTGTGTTTGCTTTCTCCTCTCTAGTCTCTCTCTCAAGCTCGTTCATGCATGCTTGGGTGTGTGCATGCCTGGGTGTGTGCACACATGGTATGGATTTTAGTTCCAACATCTCATCTTCTACTGTGTGCTTTAATCATTGTGAAAAGTTTTGATCAGTGAGGATGACAATGGTAGTTTTTTGTTTGTTTGATTGTTTGTTTTTATTTTTTTGTTTTTTCGAGACAGGGTTTCTCTGTGTAGTTTTGGTGCCTGTCCTGGGTCTCACTCTGTAGACCAGGCTGGCCTCAAACTCACAGAGATCCGCCTGGCTCTGCCTCCCGGCAACAATGGTAGTTTTAAGAGCCAGGCATGGGTGGCACAGACCTGTAATCCCAGCTATTCGGGAGACTGAGACAAGAGGGTCACAAGTTTGAGTCCAGCCTGAAGAGTTAACATCTCAAAATGAACGTGAAGAGTTAGGATGTAGCTCAGTTGGCAGGGGCTGGACTAGCATGCATGAGGCCCAGCACCACATAAACAGGCGTCATTGGTGCATGCCGCTCACCCAGCACGCAGACGGCAAGGACAGCACAGTCAGAAGTTCAAGGTCATCCTCAGCTACACAGTGAGTTTGAGGTTAGCCTGGACTACATGAGATCCTGTCTCAAAACAAAACAAAACAAAAAAAAATAAAAGGATATGGTTCAGTGGAAGAGCATTTGTCTGGTATATCTCAGTGCTATAAAACAATAGTATTGCTGGGAGGTGGTGGGGCACACCTTTAATCTCAGCACTCAGGAGGTAGGGGCAGGGGGATCCCTGTGAGTTCCAGGACAGCCTGGTCTACATAGTGAGTTTGAGACCAGCCTGGTCTACATAGTGAGTTCCAGGACAGCTTGGTCTACATACTGAATTCCAGGACAGCCTGGTCTATCTAGTGAGTTCCAGGACAGTCAGGGCTACACAGAGAAATTGCGTCTCAAAAAACCAAACAAACCAGAATCTAAGAAGAAAACGTGCCATTTGCTCGTGTGGGTGAGAGGAGAGGAGTGGTTTGTAGCAGTTTAAAGATGGTGGAGATCATGAAAAGCATTTTTGAAACCTCAAAAGCCACCCGCATGTTTCTAGACCATGGAGGAAAAGCCAGTAGAGAGTGAAAACAGGAGGAAGAAGGGATAACAAACGGAATTCTCACGGGATAAACAAACGCCCGTGTACCGAGCCTGGAGAGGAGGGGGGTGCTCCCATGGGGTTCACAGACAGTTTATTCCATCTGAACTGACACTTTGTGTCAATCTCCCCCTGACAGCGCCCTTTCCGTCTGTCAGCAAACGCCTCTCTTCTCCGGATCTGCTGTCTGTGTGCTGCAGGAGCTCTGGACCTCAACCATGGGAAGCAGCTCCTCCAGCCAGCACCACTTTGCTTTTCAGAATGCTGAGAAAGGTAAGTGCTTCTCTCCTTCAAAGCTAGCCTTGGTGAGCAGAGCCCACGCTGTGTGGGGTGGAACTCCTCAGGACGGAAGCATTGACTTGTCCTCAAGCCCCCTCTTGGAAATCGCTGGCTCCTTGGCAGTGACCGACCGCCAGCGTGCTCAGCAGACCATCTGAGCTGATAGAATTAAAATGTTCCCAGCAGCTCCTGTTGTCAGAGTTTATCCAGACTGTACACGAGTGGATGAAATGATGTTGGGCAAACGGGAATGAAAATGCTGTGTAGAGGGTCCACCCTGTACCAGGGTCAGTGGGGAGGAAAAACTGATGCCCATTCATGGAACGGAACGGTCTAAAGTGAAGACGTGGAGAATTAAAGGGGGTGGAGCTGTTGAGGTTGGCAGAACATAGAGCAGTCCTAATCTTGCAGGATTTTGTTTGTTTATTTGGGGTCTTTTAAAGTAGAGATTCACTGTGTAGCCCTGGCTGCCAGCAACTTGTTATAGACCATGTTGGTCTCCAACTTGCCACAATTCTCTTGCCTCTGCCTCCCAGGGGCTGGTATTGGGGGTATGTACCACCATGTCCAGCCTTCTGTAGGACTAAACTTTATTCCAAAGGCATGAAGGACGAAAGAATTCAAAATAAGGAATTCTATAATAATATTTTTACCTCTTCAAAACATCCCTGGCTTCTGTGAAGAAAGGATTGAAGAGAAAATAGAAAGAAATGAATTTATAGAGCTACTATTGTCATCCGTATTAGCTACTTTTGCATGGATGTGACCAAATACCTAACAAAACAAATTATTATTATTATTATTATTATTATTATTATTATTATTATTATTGTTATTATTGACAGGGACTCACTATGTGGCTCTGGCTGTCTGGGTAGTGCTGCCCCCACCATCTTGTCCCCATCTATACAATGGGGCAGGGTCTGCACACCACCCTCCCCTGCTTCCTGCTCCATCTCTGGGGGTCCCTACTCACAGGCTTGTCTCTTTATCTGGGTTACAGCCTTCAAGGCAGCGGCCCTGATCCAGAGATGGTACCGGCGCTACATGGCCCGCCTGGAGATGAGGCGGCGATGTACCTGGAACATCTTCCAGTCTATAGAGTATGCTGGACAGCAAGACCAGGTCAAGGTTCGTGAGGATGCCAGCAGGGAGGGGGAACTGCCTGCCAGCCCCGGCGGCTGGCCTGGTGCTTGAAGGTTCAGCTGATTCTGGATTCTCTTTCCCTTGTTTTTAAAGCTATCCTTGTCTGGTTTTTCCACAGCTCCATGATTTCTTTAGCTACCTTGTGGATCACTTCACGCCCAGTAGCCACCACGAGAGTGAGTATGAGTTGTCATGTAACATGGTCTTCTGTCTGAATATCACAGGTTCAATGTGGGTGGGGTTACACAGAGAGGGGATGAGGAATCTGGAGAGAGGTCAAGATTGAGTGAGATGGTCAGCAGATGAACGACAGAGTAAACTTTTCGCTTGGGCTCTCCTATAAACATTCCTGGAGACAAGATTTTAAGTGCAAGGAGTTGGTTTTCTTTTCTTCCTTTTTTTTTTAGAATTTTTTTTTTAAGATTTCTTTATTTATTATGTATACAGCATGTATGACTGCAGGACAGAAGAGGGCACCAGATCTCATTACAGGTGGTTGTGAGCCACCATGTGGTTGCTGGGAATTGAACTCAGGACCTCTGGAAGAGCAGTCAGTACTCTTAACCTCTGAGCCATCTCTCCAGCCCCAGAAGTTGGTTTTCTAAGTGGCAGGAAACACTGGAGGTGGGAGGAAGTGGATCGGGATGGAGGGGCTGGAGAGAGATGCAGGAAACGGAGAGTAGACTGCTAGCCAGCAACTCGGGAGGCCTAGGAAATAATGAAAAATGAGCCTCCAGACACCAAAATCTTGGGGCAATGTCAGCCTGGGAGTCCCTAATTGAAGGCCTCCTGGAGAGAAGGGTCGGGGGGGATGGTTGCCTTCATAGTCTTTCTGGTCTGCCAATGATGGTCCCCTGCAGTCCAGGAGGGAAACCCTTGGCCTGGACCTTCAGAGGCTGGCAGTTGGAGGAGGCTGCAGTGCTGGGAATGGTCTGAGCCCCTGCTGTGCCCACTGAACAAAGTGAATGGCCCAGAATCTTTTCCTCCTTGGCCTTGTTCTGACCTTCCTCCTGCCTTCACAGGCCTCTCCATTTCTGGACTTTCTCTGACCAACCTTTTATTTAAAAAAAAAATAGATTTATTTTAAATCACATGTAAAAGTGTGTAAGCACACGTGAGTGCAGGTGCCGGAGGGGGCCAGCAGAGGGCACCAGATCCCCCTGGAGCTGGAGTTACAGGACTTTGTGAGATGCCAGAGTGATGGGAATCTAACTCAGGGTTTTTGGAAGAGCAGCGAGCATTCCTAACTGGGAGTCATCATCTCTCCATCGCTGTTTTCTGGTGATTTTTAAAAAGTAAATGTAGACTAGATACCAACTAACGATTGTACTGACACAGAAACACAGCCTTCCTCCTGTGCCCCTTACTCCTCTCTCTCCGGTATCCCTGTCTATCCTGGGCTGGAGCCAGCGCCAGGCTGGCGCGGTCCCACCCCATTAACAGTCCCCACGAGGTCTGATCCTAAGCTGGCCTGCCTTTGCCCTCTGTGTCTGGACTAGGGGACTTCCTGAACCGCATGTTCACCGAGGAGAGATTCGCCCAGGATGTGGAGACGGAGAAGGGCGGTGACTATGAATCCATAGAGGTGCCCGACAGCTACACAGGGCCACACCTCTCCTTCCCCCTTCTTCCCGACCATGCCACTGCCCTGGTGGAAGCTTTCAGGCGGAGACAAGTAAGCTTAAGCTGGGGTGCGGTGCAGGTCCCCACCGATTTGTATTCATGAGTAAAGGCGGAGCAAACCAGCCCCGGAAGTACAGCCAGGCTCCTGCGGTCCATCAGCCGGGTCTCTAAGATCGAAACCTGTGCGGTTTCCTTCATTCAGCCTGCAGGCAGCTGGTGAGGGCTTCCGGGAGGCTCACGCTGATCCGGGGACTGGGGATGCAGCTGACGCAGCAGCGGTGTAGGAGGACAAGGACTAAACTAATCAGTCCGTGTGTGAGTGAGGACTAAACTAATGAGTCAGAAAGTGATGAGCGCTGTGGAAGAGAGGCCAGCAAAGAGGCAGTTTTAGAGTCTGGGAAGGAGATACCTGAGCAAAGGTCCGGAGTGGTGAGGGATACACCTGAGCTATCTGGGAACTGAGTATTCTAGCCAGAGCTGCAAGTGCAAAGACCCTGAGGAAGGATCTCCGCGGACTGTTCCGGGACCCCGGGAAGGCCACTGTGGTTAGCAAGGAGGAATCCAGGGGGACGACGAGAGACGCAGAGGCAGAAGCACAGGAATGGCCTTCCCGCAGCTCTTCAAAATCGTCACTGTGTAGTGGGGCTCGGTGGCTCACACCTTTAATCTCAGAATTGGGAAGCTGAGGCAGGCTGATCTCTGTGAGTTCAAGGCCAGCTGGGGTCTAGATCGTGAGTTCCAGGACAGTCAGGGATTCACAGTGAGAACCTCTCTGGAGTAATGATAAAATTATAGTGCTTGCTGAGCTGAGACTGGCGTGCAGGGTGAGGGCTGAAGCAGGGAGACCTGTCAGGAGACAAAGGTCCAAGCAAAACCCTGTCTTGGTTTGACACCCCCATGGCCAGTGCAGAACTGGTAAGAAGCGGTTCAGTTCTGAGAGGTGCCTAGACCTCAGTCCTTCAGCTTTTTGACAAGATGGAAGCCGTGAAGGAGTTGGGGTGCTGTTTCTAAGCAACAGCAGGATCAGTCCACACTATCAATGTATACGTTAATTCATGCTTTGCTACTGCGGACATGCACTGCTCCCTAAGGGCAAAGCAGAGTTTTATAGACTAGACAGGAGAGACGAGGTGACTCAATGTCACAGAAGGGAAGAAAAGTAGAAACTAAAACAGTTGAGTGAAGAGGATCCATAGTTTCCTGGGGTCTGGGGTGGCTGGGCATTCACCGGCAAAAGTGGGACCACCGGTGTCCTTTCGTTCCGACTCTTCCTTCTTCCCAGTAGCAGCTCCACGCTCGCTATGTCTTGAATCTTTTGTATGAGACCAGGAAACACCTGGCCCAGCTGCCGAACATCAACCGGGTCTCTACCTGTTACAGCGAGGAGATCACAGTGTGCGGTAAGTGGGAGCCACCTTCCCTGGCTAGACACAAACCAGAAAACACTAAAGGCGGGCCAGGAGAAGGAGCTGAGTCGGAGGGAGCGTGATGGTGTGTGAAGAGCAGGTCAAAGCATCTCTCCTTCAGCTGACCATGTACACAGTTGTCCCACACTTATTTAAAGGAAATATGGTTCAGAGAAGCAATTCATAGTGACTCCGAGTTCACCTTCCATACTGAGAATAAAATCACCACAATAACCAACCAACAGCAAAGAACAAACTAAGAAACCCCACCCTGTAGCTAAAGTTTTCCTGCCTGACCCATAGTCAGGACAAATCTCTCTCACCTGACAGTCCCACAGCCGTCAGACCCAACCAAGTAAACACAGAGACTTATATTGCTTACAAACTGTATGGCCACAGCAGGCTTCTTGCTAACTGTTCTTACAGCTTAAATTAATCCATTTCCATGAATCTATACCTTGCCACATGGCTCGTGGCTTACCGGCATCTTCACATGCTGTTTCTCATCGTGGCGGCTGGCAGTGTCTCTCTGCCTCAGCCTTCCACTTGCCAGCTTTATTCTCCTCCTTGCCCCGCCTACACTTCCTGCCTAGCCAATGGCCAATCAGTGTTTTATTTATTGACCAATCAGAGCAACACATTTGCCATACAGAACATCCCACAGCATTTCCCCCCCCCTTTTTTTTTTTTCAAAAAGGAAGGTTTTAACCTTAACAAAGTAAAATTACATATAATTTGGGAATTTGGGCGTAGCTTCTCTTACTACTTCCTGCTGGAGGGGGGCGCTGTATCTTATGGGGACACAAAGAAAATTTTAGGATTATGGAGTAGTCCGTGAGGCTGTATCGTCTGAGCCAGTTGCCTTTAAACCATTCTGGATGTTGGATCATGTGGGCCATGGTGTCATCAGAGACCTTTCAGGGGGTCTTGGCTGGTCAAACCTGATGTATCTTAATCTGGAACAAATCCATAGCCTCTTGCTTTCTGTGGAAACAAAAGCAGAGACTCTTTTCCAAAGCAACATGTCCTTATATCCAAATTTTGAAGTCAAGGTATCTTCAAAATACACATATTGGTTTAACTCAACATCTTTTACGATCAAACGTTTTTCTGCAGTTAAAAATCCCAAAGAGAACACAATCCAGATTCTCTGTGTAATATTCATCTTCACGTGGCTTATTTTTTATATTAATTTTACTGTCTCTTTAAAGACTATTTTTTTAAACTATGTATTTGTTTCTATAACTGTATATATCACCTTTTTTGTCTCTTTCAAGCCTATGTATATTTTACTCACATTGTAAACTATTACATCTGAATCTGTCTTATTGTGAATCTATTGCTTTAAGCTGCAGCAGCTGTGGCTGCTGGCTCCGCCCACCTCAGCTTCCCAACATGGCCGTGGTTTACCGCCAGCTCTGGGAGCTATCGTGGGTCTATGCTTTTATCCAAGCAGTGTGTAGCCCAGAAACCTCTTTTTTTTTGTTTTGTACTAGCAAAGGCTAAATCTACCACACGCAGCTTAATGTGCCACTTGCAGAGGCCTCATTCCCGCCATAGGGCATGCGCTAGGAACCCTCAAGTAGCTCAAACCAGCAGCTGCCGCTCATTTGAGAGAGACAGGAACTGTTTTTAGCTCCGTTTTAGAATCTTTTTTCTCAGTTTTTAGGTGGAAACTCTTGCCACCACGTTGGACGCCATTTGTAGCTAGAGTTTTCCTGCCTGGCCCACAGTCAGGACAAATCTCTCTCACCCGCCAGTCCCACAGCCACTCAAACCCAACCAAGTAAACACAGAGACTTATATTGGTTAAAAACTGTATGGCCACAGCAGGCTTCTTGCTAACTGTTCTTGCAGCTTAAATTAATCCATTTCCATTCATCTATATCTTGCCACATGGCTCGTGGCTTACCGGCATCTTCACATGCTGTTTCTCATCATGGCGGCTGGCAGTGTCTCTCTGACTCAGCCTTCCACTTGCCAGCTTTATTCTCCTCCTTGTCCCGCCTACACTTCCTGCCTAGCCAATGGCCAATCAGTGTTTTATTTATTGACCAATCAGAGCAACATATTTGCCATACAGAACATCCCACAGCACCACCCAGCCTTTTGTGTGAGCAGACATTTTATTTCTCGGTTCTCGAGCAAGTTTCAAGGCTTATATCATTATTATTTCCATCCATACACACGTCTCCCGTGGAGAACCCCAGCAGCCAGGCTTCTCCATTTGCTCAGCAGCATCCATGAGGACAAAAGCCACACTCCAGCCGAGACAGATGCACACGACGGGTTGTGAACTGGTCCAGCGGATAGGTCTTGCTCACCCTGCAAACCTCTGAAAGTTAAAAATCATTGTTTCAACATGTGAACAGGAGATTCCTTGTTACATATAGCCTTGGTAACTTCTCTTGAACAATCTCCCAACACTGGCCCAAAAGTGCACAGTGGCAGCTTCTTATTGAAGTAGGGTGAGGTCCCCAGCTCTCACCCCTTACCACCCTGGATTATTCTCTGCCATATTTGCTTCAGTGACAACATGGATAATTTACTGTTTGTGAGAATCATGTGCTTTACTAAGTCCATGTGCAGCGAGATGAAATGATAGCCATTGTTGTCCCCAGATTAGTATCTGTTGATTTCTTAACTTGGTCAGGACTTCCAGGCACAGTATTTTTCTTGTTAAAGAAGGGTCAGTATGAACTAATATTCTTTTTCTCTCTTAGGAGATTTACATGGCCAATTGGATGACTTAATTTTTATATTTTATAAGGTATGAACATTCAAATTAAGTTACTTTCTTGCTCTGAGGCTTAATTTAAAAGTTCAGATATGCCCTCAGTTACATAAATGCTTTACATAGCCTGTATTTAAAAAAAAAAAAAAAAAAAGCTGGGCGGTGGTGGCGCAGGCCTTTAATCCCAGCACTCGGGAGGCAGAGCCAGGTGGATCTCTCTGAGTTCGAGGCCAGCCTGGGCTACCAAGTGAGTCCCAGGAAAGGCGCAAAGCTACACAGAGAAACCCTGTCTCGAAAAACCAAAAAAAAAAAAAAGATTTATTTTTTTTTTTTGCCTGCATGTATTTCAGCACACCACATGCATGCAGTGCCCAAGGAGGCCAGAAGAGGGTGCTAGATGCCCTGGAATTGGAGTTACAGATGGTTGTGAGCCTCCATGTGGGTGTTGGGAATCAAACCTGGGTCCTCTGGAAGAGATCAGCCAGTGCTTTTAACTGCTGAGCCATCTCTCCAGCCCCAATCGCTTAGATTTTTAAAATATTATTTTAAATGACGTATGTGTCTGTATAAGACATGATATAAAAATCAGCTTTGCTTTTGGTTCTGGGTTTTGTTTTTTGTGTGTTTTTTTTTTTGTAAAATTTAGGCAAACCCAAATGTTGTATTGATAAGCACTTGGAATCATTATTAAGTGATTGATTTTCTATTTTTCCAAATAAAGAAGATTGCTATGGAACCAACCAAAGTTTTTTTATATCCATTTTAGCTATAAATAAAATGCATAATAATATGCATATTCAATATTTTATTAGTACAATATTACTTTGTATATCTACTGTATTTCAAAATCATCATATATAATAAAAAATAACATATAATAAAAAGAATATGTATAATCTTTTTTTTTCTTTTTAGTTTTTTTAAAATATGGTCTCATATAGACCAGGTTGGCCTTGAACTCCTGATTCTTCCTACCTCCACCTTTCAAGTGCTGGGATTACAGGCTGGCATGCTCAGCCTGATATTATCTTATTTAATCCTTATGAATCCATGGCAGTCATTATGACTATTTTTGTTATAGTCATTATGTACCTGAAACTTAAAAGTGGCTTCCATGTCACAAGACCGGTATCCTTTGGTTCACACTACATGGCAATGCTGTGTCTGTGCATCAAATGTCAGTTTGATGGGCGTCTCCTATCCTCAGCCTCTTTAGAAAGGAAACATAACACAACGGAAAACATTTCCCTTTTGGCTGGTGTTGCCATGTGGAGGAACCCACAGATCATGGGATCGGCTACGTCTGTCGCAGCTGCCTTTAACGTAATGTTCTCTTCCCCTCCTCCTCCTCTGTCTGCCTCTTCTTGGACTCATCTTCGGATGGAAGAACGGTCTACCATCGCCAGAGAGGGCGTACGTGTTCAACGGTGACTTCGTGGATCGGGGCAGGGACTCAGTCGAGGTCCTGATGGTGCTGTTTGCCTTCATGTTGGTTTACCCCAAAGAGTTCCATCTTAACAGAGGAAACCATGAGGACCACCTCGTGAACTTACGGTACAGGCCCAGACACGCTGGCTGTTGGGTGCTTGCTTTCAGTTGCAAAAAGTTCCTTCTCGCCGGGCGGTGGTGGCGCACGCCTTTAATCCCAGCACTCGGGAGGCAGAGCCAGGCGGATCTCTGTGAGTTCGAGGCCAGCCTGGGCTACCAAGTGAGTTCCAGGAGAGGCGCAAAGCTACACAAAGAAACCCTGTCTCGAAAAACAAAAAAAAAAAAAAAAAAAAAAAGTTCCTTCTCTACAGTCCTTACTTTAGACGCCTTTTAAACATAGTTTTCCTAGGGCTAAGGTTGTAGCTCAGTGATGGAGCACTTGTCTAGCATGCACAGGCCCTGGGTTCAATTACCAGGAAAAAAGGTTTTCTAATTTCTAAAAGAACACACAGTATATAATATTTTAAAACACTTTTTTAAAAAATTCCATGTTTTTTTACTATTGTAATAAGAACATTATATTTTTAACATATTAGTATTTTAACTTGTAAACAATAAGGATTCACTCAGAGAAAGTAGTAAATCTAGATAAACAAAAGGAATAGAATTTAAATAACATAATTTCTCTACCCAGAAATAATGGCAAAATTGTAAACTTCTTGATGATGATTTCTATCTCTCTTTTTTTTATGTATTCTAAGGGCACAAAAATAGAATAAACATTTTTATAAAATGTGATCACGCCATGACTTCTGTCACTAAATGCATCTTCCTGTGTGCTTTGCCTCTGTGTCCAGATACGGCTTCACCAAGGAAGTGATGGATAAATACAAGGTGTGCCCCTTTCCAAGCCAAACTTTCTTTTCCCTCAGACTGAGCTCTGTGACGCTGAATATTTTGTCGGTATCATTTCTCAGATTCATGGGAAGAAAATCCTAAGGACACTCCAAGATGTCTTCTGCTGGCTTCCGCTGGCCACACTGGTTGATGAGAAAGTCCTGGTTCTTCATGGCGGAGTCTCAGACAGGACTGACTTGGAACTTCTGGCTAAACTAGACAGGCACAAGGTACTGATTCATGAGCTGATACAAATCTCACGTTCTGTCTAGTCACACTGTCAATGTAAAATAAATGTCAGCTTGCATGGTAACTGGTGAGAATGTGGAGAAAGGGCTGAGGGTTGACAGGGAGCAAGTGTGCTGTAATCCATTAGCAATGTCTGTCATGGACACAAAACAGGGGAGTGGCAGCCAGTGCTGTGTGTTTGCCACCCTTGATTTAGATGACTCTAATTAACTGTCCCTTAATACCATCACCTGAAGAGCCTCTATTCCCCAAATAATTTATATCCCCAAATGATTCATATCTGAATCATCTAACTAAATTCAACCCGGGTGTATTCAGCACCTAGCATGGGCAGGGAGGATGCTTGCTTGCCACGTGCAAGGACAATACCATGGAGATATGAAAATGATCCAGAGCCTGCCTGCCCTTCAGGAGCCTACAACAGCTCTGTGTGCCGGCAGTGGAGGTAGAGGGTGTGGCACGGAGTGGATTATAGCCGATGAACAATAGCTTCCTAGTGTCCATTCCACTTTAGAAACAGAGGCCTGGAAAACAAAGGCTTTGTATTCTTCTCATAATAGACTCTTGAACTTTTCATGGTATGTCAGGCATCTACCCTCCAACTGTCCCATGGCCACTGCTGCTAAAACATTCTCTGTGGCGCTTTCCTGACCGTTCCAACAACATGGAACTCGTTACAGAAGTCGCTGCCTTGACTCTGAATGTCTCTGGTGGCTGTGGATGTACACCACAGCACACAGTTTGAGAGTCAGGACTGGCTTTGAGTCTTGGAATTTTCAGGTATCAGGTGACATGGCAAACTTTGTTCCGTGTCACTGTCTAGAGAATCATCCTGGAGATCTGTATTGCCAAGAAAACATACTGCCATGTCCTCCCGGACAAGGGGGCAGGCGGGGGGAGGGGGGTGGTTTGCAGGTGTGTGTGTGTGTGTGTGTGTGTGTGTGTGTGTGTGTGTGTGTGTGTGTAATACAGAGGCTTTGCCCCTTCCAAAACAAGCCAGAACTTGCAGGGTTTCCACTTTCATCCCCCTCATCAGACCGTGGTTACATGGGACCCCTACCCTTGCAGAGAAGCTGGAAACAAAGTATTTTATGGTTGGCCATCTGCTCAGCAAGAAAGTTGCAGTTTATATCCTGTGAGAAAAAACCGTGAGAGAGATCTGGGAGGAATGATAGTCTTTGCCACAAAGATGTTCAAGTAAGAAAGTGGGGGCTGGAGAGATGGCTCAGTGGTTAAGAGCACTGGCTGCTCTCCCAGAGGACCCGGGGTTCAATTCCCAGCACCCACATATCAGCTCACGACTGTCCCTAACTCCAGTTCCAGGGGATCTGACACCTTCATACCAACACACATAAAATAAAGTTAAATAAATTATTTTTTAAAAAAAGAAAGAGTTGCCTGAGTAGGCAAAGCCTGGCTTGAGAAGTGAGGCAGAAAGGGATAAAAATCCTGGTTCTTCTGCTTAGAATTTGTGGCCTTGGACAAGCTAACTTAACATGACCTTAGATTTAACTTGTATAATGGGGATACGAATAAATTGTATTGTTGGCACTGGGAAGATTAAATGTAAATATGTTACACATGCCTTATAAAACGATGCTTACCTTTGGCTGAGGTGACAGAAAGGTCCAAAGGTCTCTGTTAAATATTGATCTCTTGTGTAAACGAAGGTCTGTAGCAACATCGCTGCAGTCTTAGGAACTTGGAATTCTTGCTGATCTGCCACAGTGCATCATGATCCAAGATGGCTGCTTGAGTTCCTTCCAGTCATCGTGATCACATCCTAGCCAATTAAAAAGAACAGAAGAAAGACAGCTCTTTTCTTTTATGGACACCCCGTGGCCCCCAGCATTCTCTTCTGATCTAATTGACAAGAACCTAGTCAAATGGCTGTGTTTACCTGAAAGGGAAGTTTGCGAACACACTCTTTATCCCAGAGTACATGACCCTTACTGAAGACTAGGGAGACAGAAATTAAAAACAGGCCTAAGTTAGGGCCGCAACACTGACTTAGTTTGTCCTGCTGGCCTCCTAAACTTTTACGCACGCACACCCTTCCTCAACACACAGAACCAGGCTCACGGCACAGAGCTACATGGGGCTCATTGAGTGCTTACATTGCCTCAGAGTCCAAGGTTTCTGCACTCAGGTTCTACCTATCAGGTTTGGGTATGGCTTCTTGGGATTTGGTGGCCAAGGGACAAGTTACACATCCCTGTGTCCCCAAACTCAGTGTTCGAAGATGAAAAAGATACATTCTTTAGCAAATGCTGGTTTCCTTAAAGACTTTTATGGCAGTGTGAGAGCCTGTGCCGGCCAGAGGATGGCGCTGGATCCCCTGGAACTGGAGTTACCTGTGGTCGTGAGGTGCCTGACGTGGGTGCTGGGAACTGAACTCCAGGCCAAACGTGAGCAGCAAGTGCTGTTAATTCTTAACTGCTGGGCCAGTTCTTCAGCCTTCACATTTCTTTTTTTTTTTTTTTTTTTTTGGTTTTTCGAGACAGGGTTTCTCTGTGTAGTGTTGTGCCTTTCCTGGGACTCACTCTGTAGTCCAGGCTGGCCTCGAACTCACAGAGATCCACCTGGCTCTGCCTTCCGAGTGCTGGGATTAAAGGCGTGCGCCACCACTGCCCGGCCACATTTCATTTTTAAAATAAGATTTTTTTTTGAGTGTTTTGCCTGCATGTATGTATGTGCACCATGAATATGCTTGCAGATGTAGGGTGAGGGCACTGGACCCCTGAAACTGGAGTTTCAGATGACTGAACTACCATGTGGTGTGCTGGGAATTGAAGCTGGGGCCCCTGAAAGAACGGCAAACGTTGATCCATCTCTCCAGCCCCCATCCTTAGCTTTAGTTGGTCCTCTCACCCATCACCTCTTTCTCCATGTCCCTCCCCCTTATACTCTTGAGAGTGAAGGGCCCTAGAACCTATCAATCAGTTCTTCGTGTTTCCCTTGTTAAATCTGCATGTTGCCTGGCACCTGTCTTTTTTAAGCTTGGTATTTCACAAACTTTGAGTCCAGACCTTCTGTTCAGCTGTGTTTCCATCTGGAGGTAGAGACAGCAAGCCGCAGAAGAACCAGTTAGCTCATGGGGAGAACGGTATGTAGCCGTGAAAACACAGAAGTGGGAGGAACTTTGGAAAGAGTCAAAGGAACAGTTTATTTTCATGGCTTAGCACATGTTAACTTCCGAACATTTAGTTGGTCAAGTTCTGTGGCGGGGCTGGTGCAGCGGTTTGTACCACCTGGGGAGCACCTGGGGGGTGGGAGGGCTCCAGTCAGACTAACTGGATTGGGTGCAGGAAGAGTCTCGGTTTCTCTGTGTCTCAGTTTCCTTGGCTATCGTAAATGATGATGCTCCCATAGAGCTGGTGAGAACGTGGGTTGACTTATGAAAATTGTGAGGAGTAGTACCTCACCTCACCCACTGGAAACGCTCAAAACACTGGAACCCGAAGTTTCCCTAAGAATCAAAGTTAGAGACACTTCTGGGGGCGGGTGATGGAATCCTTAAAGTTTCCCGAGAGGTGACGGGGTGTCAGTGGTGACTGACTTTTGCTGTGAGAATGCAGGGAGAAGGGGCTGACTAGGATCCAGATGATCTCAACACCCCCCCCCACCCCCCACCCCATTCTCTCTCTCTCTCTCTCTCTCTCTCTCTCTCTCTCTCTCTCTCTCTCTCTCTCTCTGTTGTTAGGAAAGGATCAATCGTGTAGCACCTGTCCAATGTCTGTACAGCCTCATTGCCTCCACGCAGTGTGGATTCTTTTCAGGCCACATTCATCCTGCTGGCCCTCTCCAGGACTTTTCTTTGCTCTTGTCCTAAGCCAGTCCACCCTGGGATGGGTCTTTTTTTTTTTTTTGCATCTATTTGCGCGGGGAGGGAGGGGGACCCCCCATTCTGTGCACATACACTCACAGAGTTCTTTGCCTCCTCAGCCTTCCTGGTAGCCCTCGGCTCCAGGGATGTTTGTCTTTGTATATATTGCCACGCAGTTCCGTGTCAGACCCCTGTCCTTCCCGAGAACTGCATTCTATTTCTTTTTCGACTCGGTCCCAGCACCACGATGACTGAGTCGGTGACGGCCTCCTTCTGCGGCAGGTAGAATCACAGCATTTCCAGCAGATGGCGCCAAACCCCGCACAGAAGAGATTTTTGTTTGTTTTTCTCTGTGTGCTCTATGTCAGAGGCAGGATCTTGCCCGTCCATGTTTTATGCCCTGGTCCTGACTCTGTATTGCTACTGTTCCATTTGCGGGTATTTTTAAGCAAAAGAAGGGTTCCTTAATGGTAATGCTGTGACTGTCCACCAGAAAACCTAGGCTACATGATGGATGGGTGGATGGACAGCGGGGGTGCGCTACACACAGGGGTGACTCACATAGCGCACAGTTTTCCTTTGGAGACACAAAATGTCACTATGTGTTTTGCAAAAATATGTTAAATATGAATAATTTAAACATGAAATGCAACAAAAAAAGATATAAGCCTGCCAATCACGTGTTTGAATGTGGTGGCCGTATGGGATTGCTGTTCGAAGTTCTGAGGGTTGCTCTCGGGATCTGGCTTGTCTCAGCCCAGGAAAACTGCACAGAGCAGCATGGTTTGTGGACTCCAAGGTTTAGGACCTGGATGCCGGAGCCGTAGTCTGAAAGGACTTAGCATTTCATTCCTGCAAGTGTGTGTGTGTGTGTGTGTGTGTGTGTGTGTGTGTGTGTGTGTGTATATTTATTTATCTATTTATTTTTGAACATGTCTAGATTGTTTCTACCTTGAGATGCAAAATGAGAAAGGAAAGTGAGAATCGGGAGGAGCAGAAGAGAAAAGTCAGCCAGACAAGCTCTGAACAGAGACCTACTCCGTGGTTTCTTCCTCAAAGCCGCTCTCTCCCCTCTTCGCCTTTTCACCCGGGCTCTGGCTTTAAGACCCACAAAGCCTGCCGGTCCTGCAGCATTCCCTGCGGCTCGGTTGACCACAAAGGGCAGTCCCGGCAGGGACGGCACTCGGTGGACCTGGAGCTGGAGCGGTGCCGGGAGCAAGCCGGCTTCCCAGGGGTCAGAGAGAAGGGGGAGCCCTTGCCCTTGGCCCCCGACACCCACTGTGATGCTGATGCGGGTGGGGTCCTGGACCCCACTCCCGAAGAGTGGAAGCAGGTAGGTGTGGCTCGCTGCTGCCTCTCAGAATGTCTGCGGTCTGGGAGACCAACAGATCAAAACTACTGTATAAATGAAGGAGGTTTACCAAGGTCCCTCTTTCTATCAAGAATTTTAAAACTCCAGGACATTAGTTTTTGTCTAAAAACTCATGTTAATGTTTTGTAATGAGTGGGGAGAGGCTGTTGCCCAAGAATACCTGTTCCAGGATTTGGCATCACCTGGGGATGCAGGTTAGGTACCACTCAGTGGATTCTTTTCCATGTTAATTTTATGGAGGAAGCTGGCCACTTCAGCACAAGACCAAAAGAACTAGCCAGTAGCTTCTGCCCTGTTTTTAGGAAAGTATGGGCTTCCCCAGCTCTCTAGAACTCTGTCATTTGGCCATCCCTAGCTGCAAGGGAGTCTGGAAAAGTGTGGCTAGTAGGACTCATGGCTACCCCAAACACAATCATTCTGTCAGGACAGATGAAAACAAATAGGCAGATAAGGAGCACGCACTGCACAGTGTGGCCCATCGCTTGCCAAAATGGGAGACCCGGGAAAACAGGGGAAAGAGACATTTACAGGGGCAAGGCTATGTCAGGGAGGCCCCTGGAAGGGCTAGCCTGGTGTCTCAGTTAGGTTTTTGGTTTTGTTTTTCTTTTTTGAGATGGGGGTTTCTCTCTGTAGCCCTGACTGTCTTGGAACTCACTATGTGCCAGGCTGTCCTCAAACTCAGAGATCCACCTGCCTCTGACTCCCAAGCGCTGGAATTAAAAGCATGCACCACCATACCTGGCTGCTGTTTAGTTAGGGTTTCTATTGCTGTGATTAAGCACCATGACCAAGAATAACTTGGGAAAAAAGGGTTTATTTTGCTTACACTTTCACATCATGGTCCATCACTGAGGAAATTCGGGGCAGGCCCTCAAACAGGGCAGGAATCTGGAGGTAGGAGCTGATGAAGAGGCCGTGGAGGAGTGCTGCTTACTGGCATGCTCCCCATGGAATGCTCAGGCTGTTTTCTTATGTACCCCAGGTCTACCTGCCCAGGGGTGGTAACATTCCCGGTGGAATGGGTCTGGCATATGAATTATTAATCAAGACAGTACCCCACAGACTTGCCTATAGGCCAGTCTCAGGGAGGCATTTTCTGAGCTGAGGTTCCCTCTTCTCAGATGACTCAAGCTTGTGTCATGTGACATAAACTTATCAGCACACCTGGTGACCAGGTTGGAGATGATGTTGGTGGTCTTGGGCAGTTACAGAGCTATGAAAACTTGATGGTGTCATCATTTGTCATCTACAAAAGTGGCAGTTTCATAAAGTTCATCCAATAAAGAAAAGAATTCAGAATCTTTTGAAAGCTAAAGTGAGCAGAAGCAGCCACTGGCTGGACAAAGGAGGGTGAGGAACAGACGCCACACTCTCCCAGAGTTATTGATCTGGGCTTCAACACCAGCTTACACTTGAAACTTAAAATGGAAGTCTTTCCTTCTGCAACACGTGACCCAATCGTGTGCAGATACTTATAAGTCAAATGCATTTTTCCTGAAAAGTACATGCAGAAAGTATTACATGTCTTTGCTCCAAATCCACATCTGCATTGGATAAGACTGGCAATGGAAAACGCTTCTCTGAGTGTGAGCAGGAGCGGGGAACCTGAGCTGCTGGAAAGACTTCTCAGATCTTCTGCGGCTTTGCGTCAAAATCCTTAAAATACTTTAAAAAGCAAAACATTGTTTGAGCTGCTCCAGGACCACAGCTAGGGGCTGTGAACTCCCCAGGGGAGACTGTCGGCCATTTTTAGGAGCTCTGCCTTCACTTTGGAGCCAGGGTGCAAGGGCCTGGGATGCAGACTCTGACCAGGGGTAGCACAGTAGCCCTTATGCCCAGCTGTTCCCCGAGTAATGCTACCTCTTCTACATGCTGACCTTCTACATAAGATTTACCTTCAAGAAAACGGGTATGTACTTACCAGTCAATAGGTGTGTACACTCATTCGTGAAACAAAACACTTCTAAGCTGCCTGCCTGCGATCCCTATCCTTGGGAAGTAGAGGCAGGAGGATCAGCTGTTCAGAATCATTCTCAGCCAGCCTGGGCTACACAAGACCATGTCTCCAAACAAACAAACAAAGACATCTGAAGCACTTGGGAGGCTGAAGTAAAAGAATCACTGTGGGTTCAAGGACAGCCATGGCTGCTTAGCAAGACCCTGTCTCCAAACAAACAAACAAACAAACAAAAACAAACAGCAAAAAGATGTGACAAATCTTTTTAAAGGCAGCCTCAGCATCCAAAATATAAACATGGGACTGGAGAGATGGCTCAGTGACTAAGATCACTGGTCACTCTTCCAGAGGACCCTGGATTTGATTCCCAGCATACATAGGGTATCTCAAAACCATCTATAACTCCAGTTCCAGGGAACCCAACACCCTCTCTGGCCTCCTTGGCCAAATAAAACTTCAAAATATAAACGTGACAAATATTAATTGCATAGAAATTTATTCATTTCCTCCTATTTTTTCCTTCTCTCCCTCCCTCCTCGGCTTCCTGCTCCCCACCCTCTTCCTCCACCTCTTTCTGTTTTTCCTGTGAATGACTGAGTGGATATGTACCTTGGTCTTCCTAGGTTGTAGATATTCTGTGGAGTGATCCCATGGCTCAGGAGGGCTGCAAGGCCAACACTGTCCGAGGAGGAGGCTGTTACTTCGGGCCTGATGTGACAGAAAATTTGCTGGAGAAATACAAGCTGCAGTTCCTGATTCGTTCGCATGAATGCAAACCCGAAGGCTATGAATTCTGCCACAAGCGCAAGGTGGGCTGAGCCTCTGCAGCAGTTCACATTTGTGACGCAGAAGTGGTTCAAAGTTTTCCTCCCAGGAGCTGACGCCCAACTGTACCTAGGGTGTGTTACCTACTTGCCCAAGGCAGCTAGGTACTGTGTGCGTGTGTGTGCGTGTGTGTGCGTGCGTGCGTGCGTGCGTGCGTGTGTGTGTGTGTGTGTGTGTGTGTGTGTGTGTGTGTACGCGCGCGGGAAGTCAACATTGGGTATCTTCAGTTCTCCTCCACCGCGTTTGTTGAGGCAGGTCTCTCACTGAGTCTGGAACTCCCCAATTCATCTAGACTGGCTGGCCAGTGAGCCCCATGTTATTGCATTTGGAGATACCCAAATACACAAGATCTACCTGGACAGTGCTAAATCCAGTGCCTTGAAGGGATGTTTGAGGCAATTGACCGCAAACCATGTGACTTGGAGGTAAAGATGTGTCTGGGGGAGCACTGGCTCCCTGTGTCCATCAATCAAAAAGGGTCTTATGTGTCCCTTGCTGCATTGGGGCAGCTCACTAGCTTTAGAACTAATTTGCTTGCTACACACGACTGCCCCAGTTCATGAGACCCAGCCTGCTTCCAAGATGAGCCAAAAAAGGTGTATTACCCCTTTGCTTAAAACAACGTCTGCTGATTTTACTTAGGATAGAAAAGTGAAATCATGTTATGGATCTCCAATCAGTTTGAGTGTCTACAACTTAAGTCACAATTCTCTAACAGCATTGAGGACAGAGAGAGGGGTGGAGGAGGAGGAGGAGGAGGAGGAGGAGGAGGAGGAGGAGGAGGAGGAGGAAAGGTGGAGAGAAGGGAGGGAGGGAGATCCGTAGATGAGTGTGAGCAGCAGCCCCGATGTGAGTTGGCCAATGGATTGAAGATGAAGATTCTTCAGTGTGCATAAATTTTGTGTGTCCTCTGTTTTGATACAGGTGTTAACCATCTTCTCTGCCTCCAACTACTATGAAGTTGGCAGTAACCGGGGTGCCTATGTTAAATTGGGACCAGCCCTGACTCCGCATATTGTGCAGTATCAAGCTAACAAGACGACACACAGGCTAACCATGAGGCAAAGGCAAGCTTTTTAATGAGTGGTTATCAGAAAAACATTTTTTCTGAGCAGTGGTGGTGGTGCACGCATTTAATCCCAGCAGTTGAGAGACAGAGGCAGGTGGATCTCTGTGAGTTTGAGGCCAGCCTGGTCTACAAAGTGAGTTTCAGGACAGCCAGGTCTGTTACACAGAGAAACCCTGTCTTGAAAACAAAACAAGAGAGAGAGAAAGAGAGAGGGAGAGAGGGAGGGAGGGAGAAATTTAGTGCTTAGAAACATTAGATGCCATTGCATTTATTCAAATTCTCCAGAACAGTCAGAATTTAGCTACATTCGTATTAAAATCTAGAATAGACGTCGCACCAGATCCCTGTCTTGTTCTCTCTGTTGTTGTTTTTGTGGTTCCTCAGTTTCTTTTTCTTTATGAGACAGGGTCTCACTGTGTAGCCTTATGTGCAGCCTTAACTGGCCAGGAACTCGCTCTGTAGACCAGCACGGCTTTGAACTCATAGAGATCCACCTGCCTCTGCCTCCTAAGCACTGGGATTAAAGGGTTGTGCCCAGTACTGGTTTCTTTTCTTTCTTTCTCTCTCTCTTTCTCCCTCCCTCCCTCTCTCCCTCCCTCCCTCTCTCCCTCCCTCTCTTTCTTTTTCTTTCTTTCTTTCTTTCTTTCTTTCTTTCTTTCTTTCTTTCTTTCTTTCTTTCTCTTCCTTCCTTCCTTCCTTCCTTCTCTCTCTCTCTCTCTCTCTCTCTCTCTCTCTCTTTCTTTCTTTCTTTCTTTCTTTCTTTGCTTCTTTCTTTTTTCTGCTGTGAGACAGGCTCTCCTGTAGTCCAGGCTGGCCTCAACCTCACACACAGGTGAGGATGACCTCCACTTTCTGTTCCTTCTGCCTCCACCTCCCAAGAGCTGAGAATACAGGCCGCCAAGCCCACACCTGCCCACTTCTGTTGTCTGTTATCGTAAGGAAATATCTGATGCGAGGTACTTACAAAGAAAAGGAGCTTACTTAGCATATAGTTTTGGAGGCTGGAAGAGTAAAATTGGGCAGCCCCTTGGTCTGTCCTTGGCGAGGACCTAACTGCAGATGGCATCTCATCAGAGAAAGATCACAGCTTGAGGTGGGAAGCAGACAAAGGAGGAGCCTTAGGTTCCTTCTATTTTAATAGCTCTCTCACAGAACTCAGTCAAGAGTCCCAGGAGAAGTGCCTTCATCTCGTGTGTGTGTGTGTGTGTGTGTATGAGTGTATGTGGTGTGGTGTGTGTGTGTGATGTGTGTGTATGAGTGTGTGTGTGTATGAGTGTATGTGGTGTGGTGTGTGTGTGTGTGTGTGTATGAGTGTATGTGTGTATGAGTGTATGTGGTGTGGTGTGTGTGTGATGTGTGTGTATGAGTGTGTATGTGTATGAGTGTATGTGGTGTGGTGTGTGTGTGATGTGTATGTATGAGTGTATGTGTGTATGAGTGTATGTGGTGTGGTGTGTGTGTGATGTGTATGTATGAGTGTGTGTGTGTGTGTGGTGTGGTGTGTGTGGTATGTGTGTATGAGTGTGTGTGTATGGTGTGTGTGTGGTGTGTGTGAGTGTGCGTGTGGTGTGGTGTGTGTGTGTGGTATATGTGTGTGTGTGGTGTGGTGTGTGTGTGTGGTGTGTGTGCATGAATGTGTGTGTGTGGTGTGTGTGTGGTGTGTTTGTGTGGTGTATGTGTGTGTGGTGTGTGTGTATGACTGTGTGTGTGTGTGTGTGGTGTGGTGTGTGTGTGGTGTGTGTATGGTGTGGTGTGTGTGTGTGTGTGTGGTGTGTGTGTGGTGTGTGTATGGTGTGGTGTGTGTGTGGTGTGTGTGTGTGTGTGTGTGTGTGTGTGTGTGTGTGTGTGAGATGACCTAAGAACCTTGTTCTCAGCCCCACCCTCTAAAAGTCCCATCACCACAGTTCGGTCCAAGTCCCCAGCACATGAACCTTTGGAGAACAAGTCCCAGCAAAGCAGAGCAGCCTGCTTCTCCACACCCTCTCATCTCTTTGCCCTCCCATCACTGACAACAGGTGCCTCTGGCTGAGATCCCGGTATCAGGCCACTGAGTCCGGTCAATGTTGTTCTATTTCCTGCTCCCCGGGAAGGATTTGTGCTACCCTAAGTCCTTTACCCGTGGGACTTGGCAAATAGATTCCAGAGCACAGGTTTGTTAACTGTGAGCCTTTCTGGGAAGGAAGCGTGGGATAGAATTTGACTGGTTCTAGATTTGGAGTTCTAACCTAGTTGAGAACTTACTGTATGTTGAGAGTTATAAAGAATTTACATACATCATCTCACACTGAGTTTGTGAAATGTACCTATTTCGTTTTATCAATTTCGTGTTGATAGATGAATTCCCTAGGAAACAGAGCTCAGCTCAGCTAGTCCGAAGTGAGGGAGGCAGTCTGCGCCCTGCTGGTTTGATCTAGTGTTTCTGGGTTGAAAGACTGTTCATTATCGCCTCCCATGGAGAGGAGGGCTTCAGGGTGAATGAGTGCTTGCTGAGAGGCCCGGTTTCAGTTCACCGAACAGTCTTCTTTAATTATTCAGTCAAACTAAATTAAAAATCAAAATAGACAAAGTTAGCATAAATCAAGTGGGTAGAGATTTAAAATATTAACGATGTAACATTGACTTTGAGTCCAACCTTTTTCAGAAAGAAATGTGACATAAAATGTAGACTGCCCACAGAGAATCAATCCTCCCGTGAATCCAAATCATCCTTGGAACTTAATTAAAAAACAAAACAAAACAAAATGAAAACCCAGCCCCTGAGCTCCACACAGGGTACTCAGCTGCTCCAGGGAAATGGACCCAGTACGGAAAGGCTACAGTTTTTAGGACTTAGCTGTTGTCACTACAAAAGGAGTCACCCAGGGGGACCAAGTGTGCTTTACTAAGAAGATCAAAGAGATCCCACTCATGGGAAACACTGAGTGCTTTAAATAAGTACTTTGCCTAATTTCCCCAGAAGTCGCTATCAACAGCATCAGTCACCTGCAGTGTTGTGATGAACACACACAGACACAAACACACAGACACACACACACACACACACACACACACACACACACACACACACACACACACACACAATGTGCAGAGTTCCAGTTGATACAGAGAACCTCATCCATCCAGAAGATGGTCCAGGCTTTGCTACCCCAGGTCCCTGCTTAACTGTCAAAGACTACTACTGTTTGCAAGGACATCTTTTCAATGACTTCGCTAACTGATTCTTTTTAGGGTCCTATTAGCTCCTGATATAACAAAAAAATTCTAGGCAAAGCCTGTGTGCTCATACACCTGTGCAATCTGGACCAAGTTTTAGATAGCTCACACAAAGGGTTAATGCAACACACGTATGGATTGCTAGTTAAATAACTTATTGCAATGAACATTTCTCTTCTAAAAAAAAACAAAAAACAAAAAAAACTTTTTTTTTTTTTGTAAGAATGTCTCTTGTAATCCAGGCTGGCCTTGAACTTGCTATGTAGCCAAGACTAACCTTGAACTCCTGAACCTTCTGCCTGTGCGTCCAGAGTTCTGGGATTATAGGCATGTACCACTACACCTGGCCAATGAATATTTTTATCAAACCTAACAAAATGCTTTAAGAAATAGTTTTCACTTGAAAAGAAAGGTTCGCTAATCATTTATAGAATGGCTGGCTCTTTGATATTACAGATTAAGTACACTGGTTTTTTCTTTAATCTCTTGTCCCTTCAATTACAAATATTTATTGAACATCTATTTTGGGCCCAGTGCTATGCCCATAATTATTTGATTGATCCAATAAAAATGAGAAAATAGGGTTAGGGCCAGAGTTTGTAACTACAACACTTGCTAAGCATGCGCAAAGCTTGGTCCCAACACCCTCCTTCCCATCAAAAAAAAATTTAAAAACCTGAATTAGTGATTTTTGTGTTTTTAGGTAAATCTCATTTTCTGCTTCACATAATAATAAAATATGAGGGAGACATGACACTTTAGTAGGGCAGCAAACGGTCCATGGAAAGTTGGC